>NC_135553.1:4210000-4510000 GCF_964340395.1 Glandiceps talaboti | reverse complement strand
GTAGAATCATATTGCAGATTTACTCACGCAGGGCTTGTTGTCGGTCTACTTCTGTATCAACTTATTTGTAAAGTAAACACAGTCAGTGAACATTTAGGGCAACATCTTTTACAGCCATTACAGCCAGAGCATTTAGTTTTGAGGAGATGAGGTGTCAAGTTCAGTGAGACCGACAAAGTTTCATGTCAAGATAACACAATAACAACAGCAGAGATTGACCTCTCTCAGTTAAAGTGTTTCATTATGTGGTCTGTTTGATCACTGTATATTTGGATATCTGTATGTTTTAACATATACAATTGACACCACGTTTACAATGTGTCTATTGTAACTGTTATAGTGTATATGCTGCGGGTTTACATCGCTAATAACATGCAGAGCAGACACTTTGGAAGCAATGATTGTGTGTTATCTGTGTCGCACTTAACTAATATGCAATCTTGTGGCCAGTTTCACCAAACTTAATATCTCCATCTAATCAAAACTGAATTCTCACCCTGTAAAGGCTGCAGACAGATGTTTAAAACCATCTAGTATTATGGACACACTTCATGACAGAATCCTACATTTGGCAATTCAAGGGTCTCTGTAAGACACAGCTATTATGTCTACAAATTGAAGCATAAATGTATTCATATTGCAGTATTACCTTAACAGATCCACATCTGCTGAGCAGTGATGAAAAATTTTTCCTTTTAGTGCCAAACATTTTAATGAAACTTCATTTAAAAACATAACAGTAAGGCAATACAAGGGCAAACTCCATTTTTTTCTTCTTCAAAATTCAAAAAGTCACAGTGCAAATGTTTTGCATGACCAGAAAGTCTAGTAAATCTCATAATTTGCTTGATTCAAAATCAAGGGCTGCAACAAAAGTGAATTGTTTTTGTAAAAACAATGCTTTATGTCATTTTAATTTGCTGTATATCATCATCTGGTGCAATAAATAGGATCCAATGCAATTCATTTCGTTCCATTGTGTAAGTGATTTTCAAAGCTTCAAATCAAAGTAAAAAAATTAATATTACAAGCTGTAAAACTTTCAGCATAAAATGAAGAATGAGTGTAGGAAAATCATCAGCTTAGTCACTTTGCTGTTGGTTGGTTTGACTGATCTCAGGTTGAGATAACATGGTCCAAATCATCTGACAGCAAAATGGCTATATCGGTAAGCTCGATAGTGGTGGTGACAGTTTGTATCAATTCCTAGGGTTTGATGTGAAGCGTTTAGATAGGTTCAATCGATTGGTTTAACAGTTGCTACTGTATACCTACTGTGCACTAACCAATCAAAATGAACTTGCAAAAAGCCTCACAGTAGACTCTGCTGAGACTCCATTGCCAGGCCTTTCTACACACGTTTAATCTCCTAAACAAAAGCATTCAGGTAAACTCCTAGATACCACTTCATTGTGCAACTTATTTTCTTAGTGTACAATTACTTCTTATTTTCAAACTACAGGCAAATGAGACTTGCTACAAAAAGTTTGGGTAAATCTTAGAATTCATTGTTTTTGTCTGTATTTGGCCACCCCAAGATCTTCCATAAAATTTCCACAGACAGTTTGGACTA
This sequence comes from Glandiceps talaboti, assembly GCF_964340395.1. Lineage (NCBI taxonomy): Eukaryota > Metazoa > Hemichordata > Enteropneusta > Spengelidae > Glandiceps > Glandiceps talaboti. The sequence goes on along the minus strand of NC_135553.1, from coordinate 4,508,427 downwards.
TTGGGTAAACTAGGGTAAAACAGGACTGGCAATAGAAACATTATCATTCACAGAATCAATCACCACTGCCTTATACATACATCAATAGTATCATATAAATATAAAGGGAACAACACGTCCAATTCACCAGGATATTGGATAAGAAAGCGTAAATGTAACAAAGTTTTTTCATGTACACAGTTTCTACACCACTAAACATAACTTCTACAACTACAAACAGTTTTTATCAAGTTATTTTGCTAAACTGTACATCTGCATGTTTGTGAAGCCAAATAGAGTGAAAATGCTCAGTTTCAAAAATATCTTTTCTCTATCACGCCTTCTCTCTTTCACTATTACTTTCCAAGTTTTTGTACAATATAAAAGAGTTATATTAATGACTACACAGTGGTCTTGCTATAAAACAAACTGTGGATTTTTGTGTCAGACAATCCTCAGATACACCACAGATATGGTAACGACTGTTATGGCCATCATAGTTGGAATTTTTCTCCACCATCAAATTGAGTATTGCACAGTACAATCTGCATTGATAATGACATTTTCAGCTTGACCAAGACTTTCAACATGTCATCTTTTAATGTAACATTTTTGTACACTTCATGTATATACATGTATGATTTTGGTTGAGCCATCATCTGCCACACTGTCAGTGCATGTGTATAGCCATACAGATGGTAGGTAGGTACATGAAAAGTAGACTGGTCCACTGAGGTTTGTTTTCACAATGTGAGATCAGTGTGATTTTATTTAAACAGTAAGTAGATAAAATCTACCCGATTCCCTTGGTTCATTACAAGGGTTCCCAGCCCAAATTATGGTACACACAGTATGGAGTTCTATGCAACGTTGCCATATTATACTCTTTAGCTGTTTTTTTCTCAGGTTTACACATGGTACAAAGTATGGAATTCCACCAGCTTTTAATACAAGTTTTACCAGATTGTCTCAACTCTTTTGCCAGAGTTCCCAAAGCCTAGCAACAACCCACAAGATTTCCTATATTTATTTAGTATTTTAACCTGACCTTGTCTGAAGAAAAGTTTTGTGCCTTGAATTCCCAATCCCATTATTGACAGTCTAAGCACCAATTATTAGTCGACAATTTAAAGTATAAAGTCATATGGATTGTTACTTTTTAAAAAATAATCATTTTCTCTTCTTCAAAATATTCTGCATCACTGTACAATGTACTACACAACCTCCAAGAAATGGTGTTCTTGGCACATCAAAGTAAGAATCAACCAATCATCGTTTTGTTTCTTTTTGATTTGGTATCATTTCTGTAAACCTACTAGCATCACAACAATATTTAGTAATCAGAGAATACTGGAAAAGGGGAGAAATTGAATAAAATGAAATGTCAGTGCTAGCCATTATAAATCGTAGTCCTATGTAATAAGTTCATGATCTGGGTATTATGGGATCTGTATACAGCATTGTCATCTATCATTTGACAATTGACAAACAATCTGCACACATTAAAACAACAGAGATTAATGTAATGACATTTTCGGGTGTCTCAGTGTACTTTTAAAACATGCTTATTTATTCTCAACACAAACTATGTATATTATGACCTTTCTCAGAAACAAAAAGAAAAATATGATTTTATTGATGTATCTTGAAATCCTATGTTTATCACACAAAATGTTAACAGCATCACTGAAATATCTGATGGACTACTGCTTTGTAGGATCGAAACACAGAGTTTCAATTTGTCAAAAATCTGAATCCAAGTAATTACCCCATCAGCCTTCCCGTCAGTGTCAATAGTTAATTTTCAACAGCATTCAACCTTGCATATATTAAACGCTGAATTTCTGTATTAACATTTCACTAATTGCAAACTTATTTTTGAGTAAGAAAAGTTTTGAGATTTAACTGGAGGCCCGCCTCCAGAATAACGGTAGTTTTCAGGGAAACACATACAATAACAATTTAAGTAGTAAATGAACTAGACTGTAAGAAACGTCATGTCGCCTGCCCTCAACGGTTTTGGGTTGGCCAGTGTGAGAGGGCGGTGTAAGAGGGCATTCCGACATGGCATACCTTCCAGACTATATTTGAGCACGCTTGAATGTTACAGTGGGACCATGTATAGGCCTTCATCTCTAGAGAATGGAGTATCAGTATGCTTGCCATGGATAATGTCAAAGAAACTTCAGCAAACAAGTAAAGCAGGTTTCAACATCTACAAAAATGTCACGGGTATGATATCAAGTACAAAACAAGTCAAGCATTTTGCAAAAGAATACCATCTAATTGAAAATATGAATGAAATATATGTAATCTTTTTTTGTTTTGTTTCTTTGAAAATTGAAGCGAAACCAATAAAAAGCTATCATGTTTTTGAATACATAATATACAAAATATTTTCTATATCTTTCTATGTTTCCCTCTTCTTTTTTTTTCAATATACATGGCATCTCAATGTATATAATGGGAAGTGTTTTCTCTTATTTCCTCACCCTATCTCCAAAGTTATTCACCAAACATCAACCTTTGCTTTACTGGGGTACATATCATGGCTAGAACTGTTAATCGAGCTAAACAACTTTGGTGTATCATATTTCTATGAATATTCTGTCGTTCTGTTTTGAGTGTTGTAATTTTCTGGTTTGTCTGTGCAATAGTGAAATATACACCAGGGAGTACAAACTAACAGTTCATATGAAGGGGTAAATGAGTAAATAAATAAATACAAAAAAAAAGATATAGATACTAGTAGAGTTGACAACAGGGAGATGTAACTGATATTATTAGAACTAAATTCAGATTCCAAGTCCTTTTATGCTTTCTTGGAGTTTGTTTGTGTTGATTTCTGAGAGATTTTCACTATTTGTAAATGATACTGAGATGGATCTTCTTTTTTCTTCCTCATGAAGAAACTGAAACCTTTCAAACAGTTCCACCCTATATACAATACAATACGACTTTTACAGAAGGTAGGATCAAGTTGAATACTTTTGAGGTCATTTCAGTGAGTTGTTCTTGCCTATGAATTTCACCTCCAGGTAAGCCTTGAAATCGAAAAATTCACAGCATTTCAAATTATGCAGTCTGTAGTGGTTGAATTTCTATATTTTAGTGTTTTCCGAAAATCAATAAGGATGGGGAGGGGGGGTTGATGCACACTTCCCATACCATACAATGAAATAACAGCAGTCTTTACTTTGGCTCTGTTTTCTCCTTAGTATCTACATGTAGCTTAACAATTATTGTTTTACTTAAAGCAACTAACATATTGTAAAAAAAAAATAAAAATAAAAATAAAATTCACACATCATGCTCATGACATGCATCTGTACATTTGTATGTGTTTATATTTTTAAAGAGCTTAATGGCTTTGCCCACCAAATAAAAACGTATGTGGGGACTTGTTTATTAAATGACTAAACAGGAGTCTGTTTTCTTCTGTACATACACCACTGTGTACCATTTCATGGCACTTCTATGACCATCAAAGAAACACAAATTGTACATAATGTTCATCTCCAAAATACTAAACTGATGCCGTTGCCAGAATAGGGCAGAAAATATGGAGCTACAGCCAGTCAAACATAACGAAACATGCTGCTTGAAACTGTAGATCAGAACAAAAGAATTTCCAACTCAATAATTGAAAAAAGTTTGTTGGTCAACAAAAAGACGGTATAGCTCACTTAAGTTAATATTCAGATATCATATTTTGAAGATGGAGGCCAGATGGTCTATGGTACCAATCCCACGGAAGTGAGAGGATACCAACATCATTTCAGGACTTGACAAATATCTGGCACATACCTATACATGCCAGGCGTATTCACCAAGGGCTTTCTTACTCCAAGGTGAACCATCCTGGCATAGGGTTTTTTTTTTTTTTGAATGGCTGCTTAACATCAAGTTTCAGATATTAGCTGTTACTATGTCAATCAATTGGTATGTTATCAAGCTGGTCACCTTCCAAATGATGTAACTCAGTAGGTGTGCTCACATCTGTAAGGTCCAGAAAGTTAAGGTTGAATGGATCGCCACCAAAACCTGGTGTTCCAATGCCAGAGTCCAGTGAAAAATTAGTGATGGGGGCTGAGCTGGTGACTGGTGTGAGACCAGTGCCTGTTGCATTGATCAAACTAAGCCAGTCCAGATCTGAATCTACGCTAGACTGGTTGCCGAGTGCATGTTGGCAATGCGAGTTCAAGTTGGAATCCGATTCACTGTGTTCAATTTTAACTTTTGGCAAGTCTACAGCATTGTAGCGATTAATTTGCAAATCTAACATGTCCTTATCAGGTTTGATCAAATCAAGTGATGCAAGATTTGGATCACCACTATCGATGTCCATGGGTAGTTCTTTTACAAAACGATGCTGTGGGAATGAATTCGACAGTATATCTCCCCTGGCATGTGCATTGATTTCTGTTGTTATTTTCAGTGCCGGTGGTGCTTGTCTGTTCAGTGACGTAGTAGATGTAGTTGCTGTGGTTAACGTATTAACAACGGTGGTATTTGTTCCCGCGACAACTGTTGAGCTAGGAGCTAAGGACACAGGGTGACCAACGACAATGGTATTGCTTGTGGGTATGTTCTGTGGAGACAGTGTTAAAGGTACAGAGGCAAACAAAACAGTAGTGGAACCCGATCCTGTGCTTGCTGTTACAGCTCCTGGGAAAGTTGTTGATGCCAAATTGGATGTAGTCGTTGCTACAGAAGGGATATGATGTGCCTCAGTAGCCCTTGGTGTTGATGGTGGTTTATCTAATCATTCCAAAACAGACATAGACACATAAAAGAAGAGAAGAAAAGAAGCAAACAAGATTATTCAAATTACTGTATATACCATAAAATGTTTCCTGACTTTGATGTTTTTCACCATCCAATTAAATCAGAAATAAGTGATGAACACAGTAGATGAAATAGAATACTTTGCCTAATATAGCATATGAAAAAATAGTGGCAATGGCATTGTAGAGCTTCTTCCACATGCCAATCTATCCTTGTTGTTACCAGTGAAATATGCACCATCATTTTAGTGTTGATATGTGTAATTTCTTAGTTTCTGGGTGACTTTGACATTTAAAAAAATATTGAACTACTTGCCTAACTACCCCTCTTGTTACCTTTGCCATATAGACCATCATTTGGCAGTTGCTATGGGCATGGTCTTATTGCTAGGCAAATTTGGAACTATTTTTGAAATGTTTATCGACATGCCTATCCATTCCTATTTTCATCTTTGCAATACTCAACATCATTTGATAGTTGCTATATATAGGCATGGTCTTGTTGCTAGGCATATTTGTATATATTTTTTGAATGTTTATTCACTTACCTACTTATGTTTACTTTTTTACAACCACATAATCAAAATGAAATTAAGAGTTCAACATCTCCTTAAAGGAGAACACCACTCCACAAAATAAGGGTATTTTCATAAAATATGGGTTCTGGAGACTCCTTAGTGCTTATTCCCTTCAGTGTAAAACATCTCTAATGAATATTCATTGTGCAACCATGAATATATTATTCCTGCTGACTCCCATGATGCAATAGCCCATAGCAAAGATACCCTATAAAAGCACAAGATTTGCTTGATGCTTCTCTGAAATCGCAACTAATTGTAGGTGAAGCAAAATCATGAAAAACTCAGTTTGTGAAAATGTCTTTATTTCCTGGAGTGGTGCTACCTTTTAAAGTTCAATAATGCTTGCTACTATACGTCATCAAGACCCATCATTCATGGACAAGTAGGTAGAAGTTCATTATCCTCTGTGGGGCATCTACTTTGTTCTCATACTATGTGTACATGTTATTTCTCTTGTGTATGTACAACACAGGAGCACAAAAAAAATCACTATGGTTGAGTTTTTCATGGGCTTTTGTGAAACTATAACAGTTCATTCCATATATCATGTAGCAGTGCATACTCACATCCATTCTGAATGAGTATCTCCAACAAATCTTCAAGTTCTTGACTCCTGACATCAGTCACCTGAACAGACAAGATAAAACAGAGATAAAAGTTATTGGCTAAGTTCCACTGTGAATAGAGAGACGGTGTGCTTTGGTGTACCACACATTAAGCTATTAAAATAAATATCTATGAGCCTCTTCAAGCAGATACAAATTGTCCACACTTCACCTCATGCAATCACTTGTGGTGTCACAAATAACTGCAGACATGCTATCTTGCTAGTTGATAAATTGCTGACACACAGATTATTTAAGTAAAATAAGAAGAAAAAAATAAGTGACCAAGCAGTGAAAATTTATGAAACTAAGACATAGTAGGACCCTCCGTTGTTTTTATCTTCCGTTTACTGAAACATCATGTACCCATGGGAAGTATTAGACAGAGGTGTTTTTGATCATATTCTTGTTTATTTTTTTTTACCCTTTCCTGATGTCATTTACGCCTACACAGACTAGTTAACTGGTGGTAATGTTTTGAAATGTTACACATAATGAAATGTTTACAGTAGTAAACACGTAAATTTCTACACCTGTTCTGACTCAAGAACCAACAACTGGTACTGTACGGGTAATCAGAGATTGTCTAACTTACAATTACAATTTCTTTACAATTTCTTTATGCATTTCATGACATGTAATTTTAACCTTTGTTCCAATGATCCACAGCAAGTTTTAACTGTCAAAATTTGACTCGTCCAAAATCATGAATTTTAAGAATTATTTTGATTTAAAACAAATCTACAGAAATGAAGACAAATAACAGTCTGAGAGTGGTGTTGTTGATAGATTTGATCACAGAAGTTTATGTTTTACTAAATTACAGAATAATGTCCTAAGACTCCGTAGTTTACTAACTGGTGATCCTGGTACTGTTTTACTATTGACAAAAATCCATGGGTTGGGATGGGGGTTGGGGAAAGGGCTACAAAATGTACATACTCAGGGATACATTTAGTGAACATGCTTTTAGGTGGTTTGATAAAACACTGGCACCAATCTCACAGGCAAGCTATGTGAATGTCAATATATTAATGGTAACAACATGGAAGACTAGACTACGTCTACAGCAGACTGGCGTGCTTTATCCACTGGATGGGCTTCTACACACTGACAACGTTGGTATGTACATGTACTCACGTTTTTCCTGCTAATAGCCTCACTATAAGATGGTGGTGGAAAAGAAGGATTGGTGTGAGATTTATGTAATCCTGAAGTAGTAGCAGGTAAATGGTTTGACTCTGTGGGGCTACTTGGCATTGATGCTGACTTAGTTGTCACTGCATGGGCTGCACTGGTCGGTAAAATTAGAGTTTGGCCACCGTTAGGTAAGGCTAAAATTACCTGCTGAGGTGGTTTGTCATCGTCAAAGAGGTTTGGTACCGGTGGCGCCTGATGCCTGAGGGTTGGTGATGGCGCATGTGGCTGGGGATTCACCAGAATGTTGATAGCTGGGGGAGGTGGTGGAGGAGGTGGTGGGGGTGGTGGCTGTTGTTGTTGTTGTTGTTGCTGCTGCTGTTGTTGTTGTTGTTGTTGTTGTTGTTGTTGTAGTTGCTGTGGCTGAGTTGTTGGTTGTGGTGTAATAATCAAGGACTGGATGCCTGTCTCTGGTTGACTCAGTTCCAGTTGTTTCACTTGCTTCTCGCGCTCCTGCAACTGTCTTGTCGTTGACTGCAATTGTCGCTGCAGCTGTCCTATCAGCATTCTCTGCTGCATGAGAAGATAGTTGCTTTTGTGGGGATCACTGTAGTCCATAATCTCAGATGAATTACTGGATGAATCAATATCCATTGGAGCCACATTGACAGTATTTGGTATTGATGATTCTGGAGATGCAACACTTAGTGTTAGCGGTGGACTAGTAACTGCTGGCTGTGTTGACAGTATGACATTCTGTGTTGGTGCAGATACCTTAACTGGACTTGTGACACCAGCAAGTGGGTGCTGACTTTGACTGATTGTATGAACCTGTGGTGGTGACAATGGATCTGTCAGACTCATGGGAGATGCTGGTATGTTCATGGAGCAGTTGAGATCTGAAGTGCTTGGTGACACAGGTGGTGAGCTCACCGACGCTGGTGCACTAGTGGTGGTACTTGCTGTACTCTCTTCAGTTACCATATCAGGGGAACTTGCAACCTTGTGCATACTGGATATATCTGGAGACATGACAGAGGAAGGACTTGGTTCTGGTGAGCTTACTGAACTGGCTTTGCATTTGGCCGTCTTCAGTCTCTCCAGCAATTGCTGCTTGGTACCAGACACTGGAAGCCCTCGACTCTTGAGTTCTGCTCTAAGTTCAGGCACCTTCATGTCTTCTAGATTACTTCTTGATGACTTATGGTGACTGCTATATGTGGTGTTTACAGAGCCTCCACTAGACGATGATGTTGTGGGCACCGCATTTGAAGCGACTGAAATAGAGTCTGGGCTAGTGGCTATTGCTAAATTTGTAAGTTGTTGCTGCTGCTGAAGGGGTTGCCCTTGTAGTATTGCATTTGCTGTATTCGACTGCAGGATACCATTTGCTGCACTTGGCAATATAAACTGTCCTTGTGGAGAATGCTGCTGTATCTGCAACTGTAACTGCAGCAATAACTGTTGCTGTTGTAGCAGTACATTATACGAAGAGTCCAAGACAGGTTCAGGCTCTTTCTTATTTGCTTGCTCATTTGGGGGTTTGTACTCGTGAAATTTGATTTCCTTGGGTTTAGCCTTCTTAGGTTTGTTTTTCTTTACTTGTTTTGACTGTGTCAACTTCATTGATTGTGTAGCTTGTTCTTGTTGCTGTTGCTGTTGCTGTGTAACAACTTGAGTAACTTTGTTGATGGCATTCGTAACACTGGCTGTACCAGCTGAGAAGTTGAAATTTGGCTGACCAGTAGCATTCCAACTAAAAACATGCTGTTGAGAAAGCAGACTCTTGCTGTCTTGGAATTGGTCCGTCTCTGGGTGCATTTTCTCTAACAATGGCCCAAGATCTGGTGGTGATGGAATGGGTGCTGCACATGCTGCGGCAGACAACACTGCATTGGTTTGCTGAGGAGGTAAGATGAAATCATTGCTTGTGTCTTGTATATCATCATTAAACACATCCACATCACCAACATCCATACTGTTGGTCTTCATAAACGGTACTTCACCACCTACAGGAAACAACAACACAAGATATTAGTCACTATTTTGATGATTAGAGCTCACAAAATAGTAAGTTCACTAAACTATGAAAGTATATTTGGTATAGAACACAAATTAGGCCAGACATTTTCAGCATCTTTCGTAACAACTTTTGTAATGGTTTACATTTATACCCAAACTACAGTCACTGACAGTAAAGGTGCATACATAAAGTGATACATAGCAACTATTAAAATTTTCACAAAAAGGCAAAAGGGATGTAATATCTATCATAAAATACACTGCTTCAACACTTTATTCATAACTACATTTATGCAACCGTTTACTGAAAAAAAAAAAAATATATATAATATAGAAAAATAGAACACTGATGTTATCACTAACTTTTCTTACTCAAACCCAAAAGAAAAAGCTACTTTTAAATAATGCCAAAATAAATGTAGTTTTACTGAAACTTCTCTGAAAATGTAACTTATCATACTGAAAGATTGCAAGCTTTGCTTTCTGTGACCAACAATGAGATTGACTTCACTTACTCTTGACAGCATCTTCAACTTCTGGTTCCGTTTTCAAGATATTTCCTTCAATTAATTCTAAAGGCCCTGGTCTGTTCTTAAGTTTCTCATTCAGGTCACTGGAAAGTCTTGCTCGTTTCAGTCTCATTTGATTGTTGTGAACAAACGGTTCAACTGTGGTATCTGAAGAGGAGAATATGGGGTCAAAGGTTAATCAAGCTACTCCTTGATATCATGGCAATGGAGCAAAGATTCTTTACGTGCCTCACCATACACAACTTACTACAAGGTTGTGCATGCATTGGGGGGGGGGGGGGGGGGGGGGGTTTACCTGATTTTGCATGTACATGTTTGTATTTATGTATGACAGCATTTAGTGTACCTTCCACCGAACTCGCAATTTAAAGAGTTCAACATATCTGTCCATCATTCAATGATGAAAACATTACTGCAAATGCAGTAATTTGTAAAGACTAAACAGGCAAAGAAGTAACTATATTAGCAATGAAGTCTACAGTAATGCATTTTTGGAAATGGAAAATCAAGATTTGGCCTGTGTCCTAATTGTTGAGTATTTTAGCAGACAATGTTTCATCTAATAGTATGGTGTTATAATTGGTTAAGTCAATTATTTGATCATAACATTATCTCTAGAATAGAATGACTAACTAGTACTAAGCTGGTCTGCTATATTACAGCATTGTGATTGCACCAGTTACCTTGATAAACTGTAATAAATTGAATGTAATTATCACTGTTGCGCCATATGATTGATTTTATAATATGCGATAATTGCCAAAACTAATAGCTTTTATGACATTCAAAATATGACAGAATGCAATGAAGTACAGTATATTCAAATCTCATGAAATTTGACAGAAGGTGAGAAAGAACAGTAAATTAAAACATTCTTATGAAATTTGACAGGTGAGAAAGAAAGTTAAAACTATATATGTAGATACACTTCACTGTGGTTAGTAGAGTATGGGTAGAGTTACAGCGGATACATGTAGAAATGAAGTTTAAACTTCCCCTTTTCTCATCATCACAAAACCAATAGTCTAAAGACCTCTTTGAAGCAATGATAAGTTATGCTCCCCTAGTAGAAAAGACACAAATTACTCTGGCTTACAAGATTTTTTTTTTGAGAATTCTTTATCTGCTGTAATGGCCTGTGTATCCTAAACAGTGATGAAGATATGAAAATAAGGTTTGAATGAGGAATGATTTCATGTGTCAGCTAGCTAAACATGCAATAACAAAATATTAACTATAAAACTACATTTATAGCCATCCATAATTGCCAAGAAGACATCAAACAAAAGAAACATATCATTAGTACTTGCAAATGATAAGCAAACCACAGTATTTAAAGGGAATATTGCAAATGACTCGCCTTCTAAAATATGATGTTTGACCAATTCTGCTCTATCTGGTCTCATTCGGATCTTCCGTTGCAGATGATCTCCCACCTAAAATCAAAGAAAGATAACCTCATTCACTGTATGTGTATGAAAATATGTAAAGGACAATAGCCAGAGATCTCAGCTAACTTGAACCTCATTTAAGCATATCCAAATATGTCGATATGATATCTTTGACTATAACAAACTGTTGAATCCAACTATAGAATCCATAAAGTTTGGGAAATTACATAACTTCTCCTTGGGGATGTGGGGAAGAATATGGATTATCGAAAAAGCATTGTGATACACAATTTCCGTTTCCTAAAACTAAAATATCAGAAATACACTACTAATTTTATGAATTTTATCTAGGATGAAAGTAAACTACTTTGAAATTTAAACATCATAACATCATAGATTTTCTACACTTTCAGTAATGTGAGGATTTAGGTCTTTACTTTTGAAATATCACCATTTTATTGTAACAATTTTTTGTGAAATTTTGGTCTGGTTCTTACAAGAACTAGGGAAGTATGATGCCAGGTTCTTATCTAGGTATCTGTACAATGCATACAGAATAGGACACTGGTGCAACAAACACTAGAGGGTCTCACCATAGGCATTATTTACTGCCACTGTCATATAGGCAAACAAACTTGATAGGGAATATGCAGAGAAATATGATATTCACTGTTAATGTGTTATGTGAACACATCATTAGCATGTACACTTCACTAAATTGACAGCTTTGTTACTACTTGACATCCCTGCCATCACTCAAAATCACAACACGGTATCTCACGGCAACTTAAGTCATTTTTTCTAGTAATTTCAATATTAGGACTAAGTGCTTAATGACTTTGTTTTTGCTAGGGTGGTGGTTGGGTAGAATTATTTTCTATTATCATAAGTGATAATTCTTACTGGTAATGTTAAAAGTGTTTGAACTGAGTACTCAGTTATTTTAGTGGTTGGGGTGAAGGTTAAGAGTGAGGATTGGGATGGGGTTGGAATGGAATTACTTTCTGTCTGGTACATGTATTGTCCCATACCTGTGCCCTTGCTAATCTTTGTCTCGATTCATAGAGTGCTGGTGAAGTCTTCAATGCTGAAAGGGGAACAGATAAATATAGCATATCATATTTTGTGCTTTGTCTTATCTTATCTTGTCTTGTCTTGTCTTGTCTTATCTTGTACAAATCACCTCAGGTGCCTATTACCCCAGGTGGCTATCAACGTACAGTCATACATTGCATAAAACAATTCACCTATTTGACACTGGTGCAGGGTTTGTACTGAATGATAGTGAATTCCATGTACATTGCCACCATTAACATCAAAACAAATGTACCCAATCACATGTAACAGTACAAGGCAATTAATTACAAGGCAAGTAGTAAATATATTATATCAACAACCATAAAATTATCATTAACAAAATATATTTCTGATGGACCATAAAATCATCAATAAAGAAGGTACATTGTTACTGTAGATAACACTAATTTGTAAACGACTGATATTCACAATGTACATACATGTATAGATCAGTGACAAAGGTTCATGGTCTGACTAGATGATGGTTTTGTTATTCTCTAAAGTAGTCCTACTTGCAGACAGAGTACGGGACTAGATTCTGACAATGTCTCGATAGAGAAGGAAAGGGACAGTATCAGAATCAAGTCCTGACTTACTGGTAAATTATGATGGGTATATTTCCTAGTAAAAGAAACTGTCCTTAAATAAGTGTAACTGATTAGTTACTGTTTCTGTTACCTTCTGTAGTATACATTGAAGAGCTAACCACATTACATCTGTTTCTGGTCATACAAGAGAAATTTCCTTATGTTTTCCACACAAATTTTTTCCTTAAATATTAACACGCCTACATGTACATCTGTAAATAATTGCAAGTTGTCGTAATTTCTTACATCCTGCACAATTTTGATATCATTTTTGGGCTTGGGATGATTCATTCTGCATTTTCCTTAGAAAAGGGGGGAACATGTCAGCAGCAAAATGAAATTTGCAACCCACAACTGCAAACAGGAAGGATAATACGTGGCTGGGACAAATTGACCGACAGTGGAATCAACTATCTGACATGTTGTAGGTCAGTTTTATTACACTTTCACTTCCATAAACCTTTTGTTGTACATTTTTACTTTTTACATGGACTTTGAGGTATCAGAATTAGGTAAAAAAAATTGTTTCTGGTCAACTAACATTCATTCACTGACATTCATTCTCTCTCATGTCAGTCTTTTTTTTTGTGGTTGTCCAGCCCATACAGTCTGCAGATACGTGGGAAACACAAAAATAACCTCCCTACTTCAGTGAAGACAACTGCAGAACCAATCATGAACAAGCAAATGACATCTGTCCCCCCCCCCACACACACACACACACATCATACACACTTGCTCTAAAGTACTAAATAAAAAGAACCGTAACTGTCATAAATAGTAGACTGAGTGACACGTTTGTTGAGAAAGAAAAAAGAAGAAGAAAAAAATCCACGTCATCGCACCATTTTAAGGCAAACTGTCCTGACCACAAACAATTCTCTTTTTTGGGGGTTTTGGACTTTACTAGTATGTCGGTGTTAGATTTCATATTTTGTTTATGAGTTGCATACAGGATGTGAGAGTTCAATTTAATCTCCTATGTATGACTTGCCCACAAAAACAACAATTTTATGGATGAATATGAACATTTCACATAGAAATCACTATTCTGTGTTTTCAAAGGAAAACAAAGTTTTGGGATAGGTGAATTTATTTGAGGGTGGGTAGATCTTCTTTGAGGGTGTGTGATTTGCTTTGTGCGAGTGGATGGATTTCCATGAGCACTTAACCCCTTGGTAGTTGAGGATATCAAGTTGTGGGCATTCATACTAAATCTGTATACATATGGAAGCAAATCTTGTTTGGTTTCAAGTTCATTGCTACATATGTGTGATCCTGCTTGTCGGTGATAGTTGACGACCACCTTGATAGATTTCATCTCATCCCATACCAAGTAACAGTTCAAAAATCTGTCTTTTTGGATTGAAGTGTTCAGAGTGAGTTACTTAATATTGCCTCTTTACTCATACAAAAGTATTACTACATTGATTACTTTGCATATCATCATATTAAGCTTCAGCACCTTGTTCCTATTCTAGTCTCATTTCTTGGTTGTCAAATTCATGATGTAAATTAGTCGGTATTGTTAAGTCTTCCTGACCCACACATAGTCAGGGACTATCATTTCAATACCACTGATACATAAACTGCAGCTAGACTGTTGACAGTCACTTGCGCCTTTTTTTCCTACGTTTTATCTAAACTTAAGTCGTCGTCGCGCTCCACCGATATCAGTATGCGATTATAGTAGTATTGTGCTGGATCAGAGCGCAGCAACGACTTAAGTTTAGATAAAACGTAGGGAAAAAAAGGCGCGAGCAACTGTCGACAGTCTAACTGCAGCCTGCAGGTAAACATAGTTAAAACAACTTGTAGAGAGACTCATATTCATATTCATTTTCATATCACATTCCAAGCAAGTAAATCACTGAAAGGTTAGCAAGAATTATGATTAAAAATGTTAAGTATTACTTACGTGGCATAATTCCCTGGTTTACAAGTTCTTCTCGCGATCTTCTCTGTTTCAATTTCAGTGCAAGTACTGCAAAAGAAATAGCACACATTAGGCATGGCTGAACACAAGATATTTAGGTTGTCTACATTTCATTACTACCAAATGCTGCAACTAGTTTCAATGGGGAATTTCAAGGTGTTTTACCATTGAGGATGTTGGCTTTATAGGTTATTAACCTTCCTTTCGATGTAAGACACTGTATTTCCCCTTGTGTATTTCATGCATATAGTCTAGTAACTATAAGACTGGTTGTTTTCTATCATCTCTATCTCTCTCTCCACATAGAGTCAAATGAACAAATTCCAATGAAAATCCAGTTAAATCAATGTTCATTAGGTGTGTGTGTGTGGGGGGGGGGCTAAAAGAACTAAGTTCGTTTATTGACCTTGTGTGATATTGTGCGATCATCCTTTTAAACAAATGGATACGGATTCATACTAATGAGAACAAATCAGTTTGCACCCAGACTTCTGGAAGAAATGTTGACCTTCCCTGAGTATCTGTATCCTCAGCGATATGGTATCTAGAAACAAGTGTCTAAGTTACATGACAACTTCCCATTACTCAGCACTGAATTAAAGCAATCTAGTATAAAGGCATTTAAAGTCCATTATACAATGTTACAAAGAAACCAACTTAAAACATTTGAACTGACAGTGAAATTCAAGGTATTTGGTTTCTGGCTATTCTATATGAAAACATTTCATGTCTACACAGACATCACATTTGTAGATGCAACCAGGTATATACACTTAAACTTTAAGTGAGACAATCCAATGTTTTCCTCAAATTTCACAAAACTGACACGTGTATCATGTATGTGGTAAAATTAGTTATTTCAGCACAGTACATATGTATACTACATGTACATGTATAACTTCAATTAGAGGCAAAATACAGGTACTTGGAATACAAATATCAGTCGTTATCTGTGTCCTGTTTGTCTTGAAGAGAAACACCTTGTACAAATGTATATGGTTACTTTATCTTTCCATTTGGCAGAACACAAGACTGCTCTCCTTAGAAAGGGCTCATCTGTACAAAAGGACAAAGACTACATGTACTAACACGTTTTACGGTTGCTGGTTGTAGACAGGAATTGGAAAAGATCATCAGAGACCTGGTGGCTGTTTTGATAAGTACTTTGTAAGCTGGAATATGATTTTCAAGTTGAGATTAGATAGTTCTGAAATTACATGAGGGCTTGAAGCCCTTATGACTTTGATTTTGAAAGAATACTGCAGTGCAGGAGAATCATATCTTTCAGTATTTCTTAAGTTTCCTGTCTTGATTTAGACCAACACACTATTTCTGCGATATTGCTATATGCTATACATGCTACATTACACACATGTTATTAGACAAATTTAAATCTGTAAAGGTCAAAAGCTGACCATTAAGTTATCTTTGAAAATAGGTAAGGCCAGCAGATCCTCAAACATATGCAGAGGGGAGGAGGGGGGTGCAGTCTGCTATATGTTGACAGCGAGTGATGGAACATAGATATATTCAATCTCAACTATTTATCAAAAGTCTACAGCTGTATATAATATTGGGGTTGTAGGCAAGAATTCATACACTCAGTTTGATGATGTCTGGTACATGTAGCAATGCAAAGGGTTCCTGATACATTTGTTCTGTCATAGAAAGAGTTGTGAACAGTTCTCCTGTTAGACAAGAATGAGGACACTTCACTGCTGAGTATGGAATCATTATGTTAAAATATAATTACTGATTTCATACTTTAATACATTACAAATAAACCTATGGAGAAGTTCTATGGTCTACCTGCTATTTTAAATTAACCCCCCCCCCCCCCCCCCAACAACTGAGCAAAAGTTCATATCTTAATTAAATTTAGACTTTCTTGTCCCATGTCTAGGATTTCACTATTGATCTGAAAGTAGACATGTATTCCTATTCTAGTTCAGAAA
This sequence comes from Glandiceps talaboti, assembly GCF_964340395.1. NCBI lineage: Eukaryota > Metazoa > Hemichordata > Enteropneusta > Spengelidae > Glandiceps > Glandiceps talaboti. The sequence goes on along the minus strand of NC_135553.1, from coordinate 4,491,840 downwards.
CCAGACAGTCAGCTGATACCACTTTAAAATCCATAGTGTACACATACATCACTGGAGTGCACATGGGAACAATCAAATGTACACTTTATGCAGAGCTACATCATGTCTTCCCTCAGCAACTTTCTTTTCACAGCTTACTTGGAATAAGAATATTAATTATAAAGAAAAGTCCAGCTATTTCCTCCCTACAATGGAAACTTTTTGGACAAGTTTCTCGTCATTTAAAAAAAAAAATCAGAAACATCTTTGTATGTTTGCTGAACAAACAGGATTTGGACCACATTTTTTAATGTTGAACACCAATCATGATATAAGTTATAACTTTTACTTGTGACCTAGGTTGTGTCTACTCAAGTGTCTCTATTAATACAACAAATAACTACAAATCTGACTCATCATGGACGTATTTGAGTTTATAGATACACTTCAAAGATCTGTGACAGACCACATTCTATGGCATTCACTTATCAAAGAAATGTATAGAATTCAACAGACCTGGTGTTTGAAACTATCGGAAGGTGACCCCATCTGATGAACTTTGCATGTTATTAGTTTTGTACATGTATGACGCATACAGAGTGGGTGGGTGCATAAAACCGTCTGTGCTCACGGCATTATCAGCTGACATAGCAATTTTTCATTTCAAAACTGAAATTTCTACATATATTTGATTACATAAATTATGCTCCACTATAAAATCGAACAACTTCTATCTCCCAAAGCCCTTTAAAAAGTTTGAATATCAATTTTTCATATCATATCAAAGAAAAATGTTTGTACGATGCTAAAGTGTGCCTAAGGCACAAAACAGATAAATAATAAATACAGGTTTGATTGTAATCATAACACAAATAATCATCACTAGATAGGAGATCTCCCTCCTATACACCACATCTGACAACATCTGTTGACTATAATAACATTATCACCATGACAACCTGGGTATAGCTTGGATTGACACATAACAATACGGTCAAATTATTGTTATACCTAGGATGGAAAATGCTGAATCCAACGTAACGCTTAGACAAATCATAGACCCAGTCTGCTGCAAGATTTATGGACACACCTCTCTTATATAACATCCCTAAATAATTTTACCTCTCTGTTAAAACTACACTAATCAAATGTTTGATTCTTCAAATAGGTTTAATTTAACATGGCACATTTTAGTATGTAACTTATATAATAGAACTGTGAAGAAGTTCTAATCTTATGAATGTATGTCTGGTATGTGAAAGGTCAATAGACTTGATATTCTCAATGGCCATCAGTTCAATTTTGAAGTAGAACATAGGAAAACTAGTCCTTGTAAAGGTGGGGTATCACTCACAACATGGCCTTACATTGAACACGTATCTGAATTTTTGAAAACAAAATAAAATTAACAAAAATTGAATTGATTGAATCATTTATGGCTATATCATTGATATGATAGTGTTGTATTTGAGGTATGGAAAGTCAGCTATGCACTGTACAGCATTCTTAAATAGCACAATTCAGTCACACTCACTAACACATGGAACATGCCTATCATGAGCCAAGTCACGACTCAACTATACTAGTACCACACTTCCTATAGTACTACATACATGCCTTTGCATAATAATACATCAACAACATACCAAAAATAAAGCTTTCATGACTCAATTCTGGTAGGAATTTCAGCAAAAACATAAAAATAGCTTGTGGAATGCATAACACAGCATTTAGGTATTACTGGGGTATAAAATGTATCAAAATCTATCACTACATGAAATAAATTGACATTTTTTCAAGGGGCACGTTTACAACCAAGGTTAAACCACTATACATTGCATGATCATTAACAGACTGTCACCTTCAAGTTTTACCATGTTGCTATGACAACACCAATTCCAGGGGAGTAAAGTGTGTCTTACTCTTATATGTGTTACACAGTCTTCATGTGCACAAAAATGAAAAACCAAAAATTATTATAGAAACTAAAATTAACATGGTTGACATTTTGGTGCTATATGTTACATAGTTTTAACTGAAACCTGTCAATGACACACACCAGGAGGACAAAGGAGTTATCGGCTTATGTTACAAATGTGCTATGTAGGACATGTACGACCTTGGTGACATTTAACTTCATTTTGCCTGTGAACTAATGATATTGTAAATTCACTTCACAGGATCTCACTGAGTTTGCACCATTGCATGTAGCGCAAATGTACACACAATATGTGTTGCATTGTAAGCAGTACATATTATATAGGACAATGGAAACCTGCAGTCTTGTTTTTTTTCTGGACAATAGAATGTACATGTACACGTCATACTTTTTTCTACGGACAATTGAAATACTGTGAATACTTATAGTATAATTACATTTCATATATTATACGAAATACCTACTTTTTTCTAAAAGGTCAATGGAAATGTTGTATACAATGTACAATCATGTACACATTGAAGATAATGTTCTATGAAGGGCAATGCACATGGACAACTGCCTTTTTTATGACTGTACATTTTGTACCTACATGTATAAAGTATACATTAAATGTACAGATATTACATTGTTTTATGTAGGACACTGGAAATCCTGACTATGTGTATATACATGACTGTTCACATAACAAGTAATGCCTTGTTTTTTATAGGACAATGGAAATCCTTTATTCTCAGAATATGCAGGGGTGATAGAGTGACCCTGCCGGCCACAGCTTATCCTAAGTTATTTCAATTATTAATACTGTACTACCCGTATACTAGCCTGTGACACCACTACACTAGTTCTTATCTTGAATAGAGAACAAGTTTTATAATAGTGAAGTCATACTAGTAAATTCAATGAGAAGACAGGCAGGTAGGGTTGTTCATGATGTTCAAGGTTGCCATCTGACCATCAGTGATGTTGTGATTTTTTTTTATTCCTGTTGTAGAGGGCGTAATTTTTAAATTTTCTTTGTCATATTAAATTTAAAGAAATATATGATTGGCTGGGTCATGAGAAATTGAATAAAGTACAGCTGCCACTGTACAGATAGGGTTATTTTGTAATACCGAATAAAAATGTGATTTTTTGTCAGATTTTTTTTCCTTCAGTTTTTAAGATATGCATGTACATGTGTATAATATACTTCAGAAGAACTTTTCCAACACAAAATCTTTTTTACTTCTTTTTTTTGTGTGTGTATGAATGTGACATTTCAAACTGTTTTGTTATCCACGTCATTGTTATTGTATTGGTGCTTATGAGGATTGTTGCTTGTGACACGCTGAGGTAAAATCTACCCTACATTATTACCCTGGACTCACTATAAGACCTACACATGTAGTCAAGTGGACTGCACACAGTCTATCTATGAAACTATGTCATTCTATGAGATTTCTTTTTCCAGTTACCATGTTTAAGTCTAGATGCTAACATGGTATCAAATCATCTCTGTAAAGAGAGCTGTTGAGATTTGATGCACAGATAGCACTAGACTACCATGCATTAAAATAGTTCAAAAGATTGTTGTTAGTATTTGTGGTGTTATGTACAAAAGAGGCAATAACTTCATCTAGTACGTATTCACATCAGTTAATTGGAGCAGCTAGATTTTGCAACATCATCAACATAACATTTATGGTGAAAAACAATAATAGCTTTGAATTGAGAACCATTTTTCCCAAACATTAAATCCACAGAGAATATAAAGACAACAGTACTTAATATGGTACCTTTACCATAGCAGGCACAGTCAAACACCTCATGTAAAATGTACAAACTCCCTTGTAACTTTATCCACACCATTGACAGAATCAGTAACCATATGACGTTATGTTCAGCTTAGTAACAAAAACCTTCATTGACTTGCAAATCACCACTTCCTTTCATGTAATACTTTCCTCTAAGCTGTGTTGTTGCAGCCACTAAAGTTTAGATTTAAAGCAGAACACAAAGTCCTGTATGACGTAACAGTCACAACATACGTACATCATCACAGGAAATTCTTACTTCTGCTATGCTCTGTTTCACTAGTGTTCTGAACCTGATTTAGTACACTGTGTATACTTGAGACCATTAACACCACAAGATTTTCTACTAAGTACTAGAGTATTAGATCCTTCAAATATAGTCACAGACTCCAGTCACTTACTTTTGAAGCCACAGAACCCTGATATACAGGAACACAGCTTCACAACGTTTGATGTGTTGTAATACTGTAACACTCCAACTGAGAAGTTCCTATGATATTTCTAATTGCCAAAACACGAAGTACAAAAGATAAAGTGCGTGGGCAGCTCAGTACCCTGGAACAACTACACACACATTGTAAATCAACTGTGCTTTGACCAGAACTAGTGAAGTGAAACTTTGCAATAAATTTCACAATTTACAATACTTACATCTTTTATTTTTCTGCACATTTATCATGGAATTAGGTTGATCGTACTTCTTCTTATCTTTATAGATTGGTACAACCATATTGAAAGATAACAAAAGTGGTCACTGGTATGTTGAAAAAAGTATTGCACAAAATGGAGTTGGTGTCAATGTAATTTATGGATGTATTCGTTACTACTGTTACTTCCTCAAAGTCTCACACAAGGGAGGGCGCAGAAGAAATTCAGTTAACGTCAAAACTTTTTTCTTGCTGGTTATGAAAACAGTATTGCAGTTAAATATACCCTGAAGATTTTTTTTACTTGTTGTTGTAGGAAAGGAAGTCCTACTGGAATGTTGACAGGGGTGCTGCAGTTTGTCCCTGGTAAATGCAAAGTAAGGACAACCGAGAATGTAAATGTTGAACAGAGTTTTATAACAGTCCTTGAGTTATGCTGTGGTTTAACTTGTTTTCCAAACATTCAAGTGGTCCCATAGAGCTGAAAATAGCTGGTTCTTGTAGTACTGTCTGCGAACAGCAGAGTAAAATCCTGGAAAATGGTGTTCACAGCTGTTTAAATGGTATTCCCGATGACATTCCAGGCTACAGCTGTTTGGTCCCTGAGACAAATTCCATTGGAATCACTTATAATGTTTGAATGGTGATCACCAGATGAATATAACTGGTGTCTGTTCCTTCTACATACAAAGTACGAAAGACATGTTTTTACACTCAAAGTCTTCAGCGAAAGCTTTGACACAATACCACTGGACAGTTGGAGCTTTCAAAGTGAACTATGCGACAGGGTCACCATCACGCTATGAACCACACAACAGGCAGTGAAGTGTAGATGATACCCAGTGTTGAAATCAGACACCACGGCAAGGATAGTCACAGACACAGCTATGAATGCAATGCCGAAAACAACGCATACTCTGCAGTCCAGAATGGAACATTCTATTAATCTGAGGGGTGACAAACTTCATCACTTAATAACGGACACTTCCCAATCACATTATAACAATGTTATAAATTCCATACCTAGGTTTCTAAGTTGGGAAGAAATAAAGTCTTCATTACAAACAGATACTACGTAACAATTGGAATTTCCAGATAAACAAATGAACCCAACATGACAATACTATCCAGACATTACACCTGTAAGTAAACACCACAATGGTATATTCCAATTTGAATCTCTGAAGACTGCATTCTGGGTGACTCTTCTGACCTGAAGTTTAAATGCCTCTTTGAATACATAATACCCTCCCAAAAACAGTACAAGTCCCATTACAAAGATACCCATCTCACTAATTATACAAACCCCATTATCTTTTCCAAACACGAAAAATATGTCAAAGCATATTGATTCAGAAAGTTGAACTTCCCGTTCGATCTGACCTACACTGTACATACACAGCATTTTGAAAACCTCTGTAAATATGATACATCCATGGGCTGTAGTTTCCATGTATCAAATATCATATATATGAACCCATCAAAACCTGTCAAGACTGTGAAGTCATCCAACTTCAGCTAATATTCCTACTCAACACCAAGGCCATCCATCAATCTGTCACAAACCCATACTCAAAATTAAGCCTAAATCAACACAATATTATTGCAAAAGTACACATACTGTTTCTGGTTTCAATTCCAGAATTCAAGCTGCTACAGCTCAGATAATATAAACGGGACAGGGTTCAGCATTCTAATATATGACTGCTTGCAAGCTCAGTTTTAATTACATACACAACTGCAATCAGCTTTAGAATTTAACAATAATCTAATCAGACATGTAATCAATCAGTACTTTATGTGATTTAATGAAAATGTTGAGTAAGTTCCTGACATGTCTACATCTATATTACACAGGATAATTGTCTGCCATCTCTTCTTTGTTGATTTTTCATAGCTTCATTTGAACAGACTCTAAGTTCTAACCTTGACATGTCCTCTAAAAGGTCAAAGGCCAAAGACATGATAATTTTTTTAAGAAGTTAATGACATGAAAGTGGATGTGCCTATGACATGGTGCCTTGTACATTGCATCATTGGTTGGTATAATGAGGCCTTGTTTGTCAGAAAAAGAGAAATAGTAGACCTTGGCCACAGGGAGTGTTCCAGGGTACATTACAAACTGATTTCATACAAATTTATCATATGATATAGTACCTTTCTCCTACTGCATGTATTGTGGTTTTATATGCAGACAAAAGTAATACTCAGTAATAGCAACATTATTAATATTTATCACTTGCTTTATTTCTGCAATTAAATTCAACTTTACTTATTCCCACAAAAAACATAAATACTGATATTGAGGGGACCTCTGTAAGCAAACGGCTTAGGCCAATATGTCGGTGTAATGTTGAATGATTATGAAATACATATAAATTAATTCTTTAGACTACTTATTTCATATCATATTGAGAACTAAACCACAAATTGTGAGGAACAAGTTAGACAACTTAAAGATAGCTCGTCTTGACAAAAGCCTGTTTAAGTAATATAATACTGTCCTTGGACAGCTCAGTGTTAGAGTAAGCTCTAAACCAACTGAAGGGAATTCTACCAGAAGTCAAAGTAATGTTTGCTGCTGGTTTACAAAACAGTATGTTTTTGTTAACTGCAATTTATGATGGTTTTGTCAGGATTCGCTAAACAACATACCAGTCCTTGGTATTTACATTTATCATTGTTGCCAATCTCTTTCTCATCGCACCACTCAGTTTGAATTCTGAATAACTGTCAGGTACACACTGAAACCAGCTCACAAAAGGTAACACCAATATAACAACTAATATGTCATACAGGCCTCAAAAGTAGTTAAATCACTGACATTTCAGTGAGGGCTCTTTACAATAGGTGGAAGTAAGATTATTGCATGTACAATGACATGGCAGCCACTTCTGAAAAGAACACACTTAGTATACCTGTTTCACTAGTCTTCCCATAACCTACCTAGTCATCTCTCACTTAGACAAAATAATCAACCCTTTCTCATTAATGGTACTTCTAATTACATTTAATCATACAAAAGATACCAAACTAGCTTAATGGGTAATTCTTGAAAATCTTAATTGACATCACAGACTGATATGGCTGGAATTAGAAACCGTTTGAAAGGGCTAACAACCTTCAGTGGTAAACACACATTGTGCAACACACAATTGTGTGCATTTTTCAATATACAACAATGCATGAGAAAGGGAGAAAACCTGGTCTATGGAACAATATAGGTATGCTAAAACCCTACAGCCAATGAACTGGACACAATGCGGATCTTTAAATGTAAAGTACAGTTACGCAAGTAACACAGGATGCTGTAAGAGCATTATTGGATCAACCTGAACTTGTGTTTGTGTCATTTGTGTTGTCTTATCTGTTTACATGTTTGTTTAGACTGTGGTGGACATTGATAAAATATAATGGGAAGCTGTGGTGATGACACAAAATAGGACAGTCACTGTTATCATCTTTAATACAGAGTGTGTGAATAATATATATAAGCATTGTAGCATCCAATGTTCATTTACTCTAAAAGCAGCAGTATTTTGAAGCAGAACTGATAACTTGCCAATCTATCAATGGGTAGTACTCAGACAGTGACTAACCATTAATAATTTAAAGAGTCTGCCAAGATAACAGACTGAACAGTTAATTCTCACGATATCATCATTGTCAGACTTCATACCACTGGATTCATTCACAAACATAAGCCAAGCTTAGCAGACTGTTGATATACACCTTTTTTTTTCAAAATGAAATAACATTGCTAGTCAGAGACAACTTGAAAGTTATGAAAGTCAATACATAATGATATCCATTGATGTTACATTAACATACAGATGAGTGAGTGCCACTGATAACTTTGCCATTGTCTTCATTACAACAGTACCAGGAATGAAAGTTGTACTTTATCACACTTGGTTTGATGTACTAGGTCATATCTGGTGATATCCATGTATCTGTTTGTTTTCAGTAGGCCGGATACATACCCTGGTTAGTTTTCAAAAGGTCAAAGTTAGATTATTATATTCTATAGGTCAGATACATATACATACCCTGGTTAGTTTTTAACAGGTCAAAACTAGATCACATTATACTACAGGTCAGATACATAACCTGGCCACTTTTCAAAATGACACATATTAGATTACAATATTTTGCAGTACAGATTGACTAGTTTTGAAACGGCCAAATCAAATTATAATTATAGTAGGATAGACACATGTCCAGGCAAGTTTTACACAGCAAAACGTAGGTATCATTAATTAAGGTGTGGCTCTGGCCATTTTGAGACCATTATCATGATCTGGCAACTGGGATAGCAGTTTGAAACTGATTCTGACTAAATGGACTCTGGTCTGCAATTTATATCGTTGATATACAATTGTGTACACAGATGTGAACTCTTGTTTATACCTGTCTAGATACAGGCATTCCATCATGTACTGAGTGACACAAGTATCTAAATCATGTCATTAATTGTCCAAGCAGATGATTAAATTCCACAAAGATATTGCATTGTTTTCTTTTGTGCTGTATTGTATGATAGCCACTGTATACATATGGTACATGTACATGTGTCAATTATAATATTGTACATGTTGTGTTGTGTTGTGTTGTGTTGTGTTGTGTTGTGTTGTGTTGTGTTGTGTTGTGTTGTGTTGGGTTGCACTGCTATATTGTGTTATGCTGTGATGATGCATTGCATGGCACATATTATGTTGCACTGCTATGTTGAGTTACATGCTAGTGATGTTGTATTTCACTATACTGTTGTGTAACATTACGTTGCACTGCTATGTTGTTACTTTGTGTTGTTGAATTGCATTGAACTGTTATGATGTTTTGCACTGCACTGCTATGCTATGTTATGCTGAGTTGTTGTATTGCATTGAACTGTGCTATGTTGTGTTGTGTTACATTGCACTTCTATGTTGTGTTGTGGTGAGTTGTTGCACTGCATTGAACTGTGCTGCATGTGTTATGTCAAATGTTGTGTTGTGTTGTGTTATGTTATACTGTGTTGTGGTGTGCCGAGTTGTTGCACTGCATTGAACTGTGTTATGTAAAGTGTTGTGTTGTGTTGTGTTGTGTTGTGTTGTGTTGTGTAAAGTGCTGTGCTGTGCTGTGCTGTGCTGTGTTGTGTTGTGTTGTGTTGTGTTGTGTTGTGTTGTGTTGTGTTCTGTTGTGTTGTGTTCTGTTGTGTTCTGTTGTGGTATATATTAAAGGGATCAACAATGTTAGTGAGCAACCCTCATTGTTCACCATGAGGAACTGAAATCATTAATAATGATGATTTCTTTGAATGACCAAAATTAAATTTTACTCTATTTGTTGCCTCTGAAGCCACAATGTTCAGGAAGTGCTCTGATAGACGGATGCCAGTCTGGAAGTTTAGAAGACATTACAAGGTCATCATTTCATGTGATACAGAGTGAACTGCCCTGACATGAAGACAGACATAATACAACCACAAATGTACAAAGATAATATTGTTGTTTTGAAACAAAAACTGAAATTGAAACAAACGGTGTTACATTTAATACCCACCCTATCAATATTTTAATAGTGTACACTGATTACATTTTTATCTCGAATATAATTACAGTGTGATTTATTTCAATTAATTTAGCGTCATTCATCACTAACTCAGCTAGGTATTCATATTTGATAAGCTGGTTAATTAAAGTATATGCCACGGCTACATAAAGACACATGTTCAAAAAATTTCTGTCGGTGTCAGTCATGTCTGACCGTGCTTTCACCCAGCAGAAGAATGGTGGTGACATTCCACCAGGCCTGGTCTATACTATGCATACACCTCACAGCTGACTTCCTTTCATATGTTGTGATTTGTTTTGAACAATGACAGAAGTGGGGAAAAATTGAACAGGTGAGTAATAAACATGAAATACAAAACATCCCCTACACTACAGGTCTGGATTAACTGTATTGGTTTCTGATAAGTCGAATATTAATGTGAGATATTCATTCACATGTAAATTCACATGCAAATTAACCAAACTAGTCATTGACTGTATTCAGCCTTTTGGATAATGTTGTTCTTGTGGTTGTTGCTGTGGTTGTTGTGGTGATGGTTGTGGTTGTTGTTACATACAACTAGTTTTGATATAAAATTTGTCCTATAATAATTTTTAAATCTCTTTTAAGAGAGATGTATGGTTATAGGGACATGATTACATGAATGCACATGTAATACAAAACAGTTTGTTTTCAAAATCTAAAACATCTCTGACTAACACTAACAGGATATATGACAAAAAGTCATAAAGATATATATAGAAAGTATATGTTTTGATATAATATAAATATAAGCCATGTACAAGCAGGGTGGATGATCAGGGACATGGAGCATGAAAGGGAGAAAGTTATGTTGACTTATCTTGATACTTATATATATATATATACAAGTATTATACAAATGTAGGGCAATGATGTTTGTTTACTCTTCAAAGTACTTTAAACACTCCCAAATATCAGTAGCCCAGAAACTTGGGTATTTAGATTAGCAGTGCTGTTTTGGCCTATATAACAATATAGCTTGTCAAACCAAATGGCCAAGACTCTAGCTAGCACTACTAACTAGGCTATACTCTAGTGCTATCCTCCATCCAATCTTACATATAATATAAAGATAAGATAAAAGATATCTCTTTAGAGATGATTCAATACCACATTGGCACCTTAACTATCCTATGTAACAATGCAGTTCACATGTAAACAACAGCCTGCAATACTGAACATGGCAAGTCTGTGGGCTAAAACATCAGTAGAATCTCAGGCCACAAAATAAGTATAACAATTACATGTCCAATGGGAAACTGTTTGTTCTTTATTGACAAGTTTGACAAGTGTTCTTGTACACATGTAGATAATGCCCTCAACAAACTGTATGGAGGGATACCTTTGACAATTCTGCAAGATTTTGTTAACTGATAATTTGTACAATGACCAACTGAGATGGGTGATAGCATGAAAAATAACTGAAAATATTTCAATATTGATTAATATCCAGGTTTATTATGTTCTGATGTCATTTTTGGGAGTAATGCAGGCAGTAAAACTTACTCCACCCTGCATACATTTAAGCTATCAGTTGTGCACCAATTCTAAATTAATGTGATGTACGTCGGACTCTGATGGCACTGTTTGGACAACTTCCTGATAATGACTATGTTGTTTCCTCTCTAAAAGTTCAACCCATTATTTATTGTTGCCTTTGTACTAGTTTTCTAAGAACGAATGTGATTTTCTAAGACTCAACTAATCATGATCTGATTACAAAGGGTCAAAAAGAATAGAAGGGTGAAAAGTTCACAGGTGGTCACTGCCTAAGAGGTTCTTAGTATGTGCCAGTCTCAATGGTCAATGGACAATACAGGCTACCAAGAAAACCTTAGCAACGGTAATGCTATACTGCATGAGGTGACGAAAGGTGATAAGTAAACACAGCTACTCCTCTTGTTTAATTCTCACAACTGAAAACATTCTTTGTAATACCAAGGGTAATTTGAGTACAAGACGTCTACATGTATATCACAAGCATATGTCTTCAAATTATTCAATATTTTTTACTATGATTTTGAAGTGGTATATGTACAATAATAACGATACTAGTCTCCTTGACTGTCAAATGACTTGTGTTTACCACTTTATTCTGAATTGTTTAATGTGTTCGATAAAACTACACTAGCTGCAACTGGAATGGTTTTTAAAACTGTTTTGTTAAATATATTTTCATGACTTCAATACTCATAATTTTATTCACCATGAGATGTATTTAATCCCCTGTGGGTAAGCCACTGTGGGTAAACACATTCATTAAAGCAGTACACAGTCATATATTATTACATATGTACCAAAGATTACTTGCATCGCACACATACTTGTGGTATTTCCTCTGCAGTGTAATACTGAAAACATTACTGCATACTTTCATGCAAATGATATGCAATGGCAATGTAATCATTCACCATTGTGCACGAAAACATGCAAACACCTATTACATTTGTTGATATTAGCAGCACCACTTTCTGCTTGAGTTGCACTTAAGTTACAGTGTTTTCTGCTACACTTTTACTCACTATGCTCATGAAAGTACGGCCGCAGAGAACACTGCAAGCACTCATGCGAATACCCCAAGTTCACCACACTTGCACTCATGCGTCATGGGGTTCTGTCATAGTATGATGCAATATATCCAATCAAACAGATTTTTGGGTCCACACCCAAAAATCAGCATCCCAAATGAGCTTATCACAATACTAGTAATATATAAATAGACCTCTAATTAACATGTGCAATTTATAATCATTGGTATTTTAATTAAGGATTTTCAGTAAATATATTGTTTGTTGTCTGATCGAAAAACATAATACCCCAATTACAGATAGTGCAGGTTTAAATTTAAAACAATTTACATAAAGGATAACAAAAACACATATCAAGCAACCACAGAGTTGCTCCATCGTTATATGTTCATCAGGTCCGTAAATCCGGGTAATAACATCGTTGCAAACCACAGCCTCTTTTATGACACCCTCCAAAATGCACCATCAATAGGTTATTTCGCAGTGTCGAGGAAGAAATAACAGCTCTGGTTTGCAAGAATAGGTAACGTGGAGTCATGATGGGTGAATGGTTAGCGTGACCAGCTTGGAATCTACAGGTTGCAGGTTCGAGCCCTGTCGCTGCCTGCTGTTTGTTTCTGAGTGGCTAAAGTCCTTTGGCAAGATTTGAATCACGACTGTGCTTCAGTCAACCCCGGCTGTATAATTGGGAACCTGGTAGGATGTAGGTTGCAATGTGAAGGCTTTATTCCTATGCGCTGAAATGGCTGCAATGGATAATATGCTCCCCTGGGAGTTGAGGAAGACTAAAGGGCCGTTGTGCCGTTCTGATCCGAGCCAGGGGTACTAATTGTAAAGTGCTTTGAGCACGGTGTGGAAAGTGCTATATAAGCACCCAACATTATTATTATTATTACACAACCAAGGTACTAACCATAGGGACGTGTGCAGTGTAGTATTTCTTAAATTAATGTTTTCCTTGTTTACAGGCTAAATATAACAACATTTTGACTATAATTTCCTACCTGTGAGGAAATAACACACTACTAGTATAGAGATTGAGACATTTGTAGCAGCAGGATTCGTATGATATTTTCCGTAAGACAGCAATCTAAGCAATAACATGTGCCCCCTTTGGTCTTAACTACTTCTTATAATTGAGTAACATTTTGCTTGTTCAGTTGTTCTTCACCTCCATGTCTATGATACACAAACAGTATACACAATACATTGTGACTTGGGGGTCCATTTCTACATGTAACTCATGTCCAATTTTGCTAAAACACGTCTTGAAATTCTTCTGGTCTATGCTGTCATGTTTATATATATATATAATTAAATGGTACAATACACAAATTGCATATCTACATGTATTTCCCCTGGGCTTTCTTCATTAATGACATGAACTTTTGAGAAAAAGCAGGTGGTTTCTCTATTTACAGTGCACACTTCCCAACTGTCATCTAGTACAATATTCAGTCCAACAGAATTTAGTGAAGGGCTCAGGCTGTCAAAAGGAAATATTTTATCCTGCATAACACATTTGTCACAACTTTATCAGTTGAACAAAGGTACTGAAACAGTGAAAGAAATAGAATGTGACATACATAATTTCCAGCTGCCAGCATTTCCTATGATGATTTTTCATCAATCTTCCATTTTTCTTCTTTTATATTCCTTGTACTTTTTTTTCAAATCAGACTTTATGTTCTTTTATTACCATATTGTGTAATCTATTAACATCATAAAATGCTAGTATCTTTAATATTTATCACAAGGACAAATAAACCGGATGCATTTTTCATCAGGTTAATAAAAGTTCGTACATACAGTTTCAATGGATTATCTCTTGGTAAGACTTATAAGATTCATATCTATGAATCACATGTTTACGTCAGTCTGAGAAGAGAAGACAATTTTTTTCAGAAATACTATGTAAAGATTGATGAACAATCATAATTTTTGCAATCTAATCTTTACAGACCTTTATAATCTAACTGATATCTCATTACATGTGCCATACATGACCTCAAGTTGTACACTGTATTTATAGAAGAAACACTTGTATTTTTGTAGCAAGGTTATAATGATACCAACAGTAATAATCATCTATTTGGTTGCCATAGATGTATTATAATACCCTGTGTTCATTTCTGTGTGGAATTTATAACAGGTGAATCATTATTTGGTCTGGTGACTATCAAATTATAATTTATAGGATCTAAATCATAATGGCACAGGCTACTGGACAACAACTAACTAAAACATACCCTTACAATTACCACATGTACAAGTACAGTACACCTCAAATATCTCTGGTACTCTCAGGTTTTCACCTCTGGTAATATGGGTCTGAAGATATGAGAGTTCTACTTGAGCTATGCATACATTCTCACGCAGAGTAAACTTTGGACAATTTTAAAATTTCAGGGCCAAGGAGATGGAAATATCGGTAGTGCTACACAACGCCCTCCTGCAGTCATCTGACAAGTCAGAGTCTACATCACTGGTAATGACAGCAGAAGAAATGTAATCAAAATATACGAGGTAAATAATATGTGCTCTGAGTTCAGATCTACTACAAAAAAGTTTCAAAATGGGTTTATGGCAACCTTTTATGGGTTAAAACTTTGACATTGAGATGATGTCCAGACTGGTTCAAGGCAAAAATTGTTCTCAAAATCTGAAAATTATAGGATGGTCCACACATGTGATGACAAAACTTGCAGGGCAAG
Organism: Glandiceps talaboti; assembly: GCF_964340395.1. Classification (NCBI taxonomy): domain Eukaryota; kingdom Metazoa; phylum Hemichordata; class Enteropneusta; family Spengelidae; genus Glandiceps; species Glandiceps talaboti. The sequence goes on along the minus strand of NC_135553.1, from coordinate 4,476,660 downwards.
TAGCTTTTTGAGTGAAAAGTTGTTAGCAACATGTCTGGAGCATATACATCAGATGGAGAATTTAACACTTATATGTCCTCATGTTGTTATTGAATAGACATTTCAATGAACATTGTAAACAGGGAATGAAATAAGGAGAGAACATGACTAAGGTGCAAAATAGCAAAGCAAGGCGCAAATTGTTGATATGATAGTAAGGGACTGTACCCAGCTAAAAATCCTTGGTGGAGAACAGTGGGGCACTCTAGTCTTAGAGAATAGTTCCTATACTGTCATATGGAAATCTAAGGGACTATTTCAATACTGATTCAGCTCAAAACAAGTTCTGTGTAACCTTTTGGAACCTACATAAAATTCATCATTCTTTAAATGACTTGTTCACACATGTATGATCAATCTAATATTTCTTCATCCCGACATGGTGACAGAGGACACAATGTCAACTTTCCAGCTTGAGGGGACAGAGCTAAGATCTGTTATTTCTTATACTTTTATTACACTGGTTAGTATATACTGTCAGTCTCTACTATACCGATGAAATGCATCAAACCAATAAATGGTACTATGAGGTGAAAAACAAAGAACTTACCACCTCAACCATTGGCAGACCTAAATCTCACCAAGCAATAGTTATCGTTATTGGTCTTGTTGACATAATGTAGGTAAGCAGAACTGTTTCCTTGACAGGCAGCTTTCAAACTGCTTCCTTGACAGGCAGCTTTCAAAAGTCTCAATGTGAGTTTAGGATTAACTGAAAGGGACTTACCGTCTTTCTTTTTAGTAAGATTATTTCTCAAGGTGACACCTTCATGGAACATTCTTTGGCCAGAGCTGTGTGACGCAGCTTGGATATCATCCATACTAATTGTGGTGATCGTTGCAGTACCTGTTGTTGCAAGCACTGGTTGCGACATCGTTGCTGTAGTAACAGTTGCAGCTGCTCTCCTCCTAAAAGTAGGAGCAGGCCGCAACGTTGGTGGGAGTCCCGCCAGGTTTGTATGTTATGTATACTTATAATACTGATATTTCTTCAAGCCGAGAACTTCGGATGGCCTAAAACAGATCAACTCCTGCAATAAACAACACAAAAGATATAAGTTTAGCTTGTATTGCCCTCATCTATAGAATTTATAAAATTATCATTTATAATGTGTTTACTGGTGTTTATGGACCCTGGGTAACAGGGTACCCTGTATACATACCATGTATTACCATATCTTTTATAGCAAACCCATATAATATACCTGGAGAACCCAGACAGGTTTTATCTACTTACTTACATGTACTTAACTATTAACCCAAACATTGGCAACCAATAATCGACATTATTTATACCTGTTGGACATCAAAAAGTGGTTGACTCATGTTTTACCTGTGTATGTAGCAGTTGGCATTACTAACAAACCAAAACATAGACATTGTAGCGAGCAATACATATGGACTTAAATTTTGTCCAATGTGAATTTGAAAATGTGGAACATTACTTGGTCTCTGTTAGTATTCCTTTCTTTCATGGTTACTTTAATACATTATGTCAAAGTTGACAATCTATACAGATATATGAACATGTTGGGTAGGTAATGCTTATATGGTTAGGCCAAACAAAAAAAATTGTGTGGTTCCGGTTACCCGACCGACCCTAATTTTTAACCCCCGACTGCCGACTTTTTATTCGAGGTTTCGGAAAAATACCGAAAACCCGACAGAAAATCGAAAATTTACGAATCTCGCAAAGCGCGAGAGTTCGGGCGAGAGTTACGACGTCCATGCTTTGAAAACAAAAATGGCCGCTCGCTCGTTCGAACACGGCGTGTTTTCAATTGAATTCGCAGGAATAGGATATAGGATGCGACCACATTCAGCAAAAATCTGTACTGACTACTGGTAACTCAGACAGGACATTCGAGCAATTGTTAGAAGACCACCATCCAGGTTATTCGGAATGCAAATATTACCAGAGTCGTATTGAATGTCCGAGTTCAATGAATGGCCCGTGGATGGAAGTTACTCAAAGCAATATTCAACTAGGCACCGTCAGTCAGAACTTTAGTATTAAATACGCACGAGTTCAATGTCAACGAGACGCTGTTTCTCGTGAAATGGAGGATATTGTTGAGGAAACCACAACGAAAGCCGTGAATGCATCGAAATACTAATAGCAGACGGACGGGACTTTGTTCGGAAGAAACCCTCGTCAAGGTTTGTTTTTATTTTTACTCCGTTGTTTTTTTTTTTACTTCGTTGTTTCGAAGCATTTTTTTGTGCCATTCTTTTGGAAAAATAAGACATTGTAAGAGACGAAACGTAAGACGAATTTGTTGTGGGTAAAGATGACGTGATTTTTTGAATGTTTTGTTTGCGTTTTTTATTCTATAACGCCACTATTTTCATACGTCGTTTACAGGCTAGGCGCAATAGTCAGACTTTTTGCGCACGAAGTTTTAATTAAGGCATGTGAGGTTCAATATTCAATTTTACTTCAAAAATAACTCCAGCTTTAACTCTATGAGTGTATATATGTTCGTAATACTTTGAGGTGGGTGAGTGAAAAGTATTTTTAATAAATGTCTATTTAATTTCTCTTGTCTGTAGTGGCGTTTCACCGACCAATAAACAAGAATTATATAACTCATTGGTAGATCTATTTGAGAAAAGAGGACTGGATTGATATTGGTAGAAAAGATGTATGTTGCCACTGTGGTGATGTTGGAGCTGAAGTTGATGCTGAACTGAAGAAGCGCTACAAAACAGTCTTACCTATTTGTACTACCTGTAAAGACAATGGGAACCATTCAGTTGTTCAACGCCCATTTGGAAAGAAATGTTGAAGTGAATAATATAATGTATAAATGTACATGAAATGTAACCTGAAAAAATAACATTCAGAGTTGGATGTTGATTTTGTTATTTTGCAGGCCAGTAAAACCAACTGGTCAGTGTTATTGTGAAGGAATCTGTATTACTGAATTATCATATGAAAAGAAATAAAAAATAATTTGATTTGTGAATTTATGTCTGCTCTGTACATATATTTGAGTTGCTAGTTGTATTTTCAACCCCGTCCATACCTGCAAAATAGAAATTAAAAAAAAAAAAAAAAAAAAAAATCCCTACCTACCTACCCTTATTTTCAAGACCATGTAATAGGAACCACACATTTTTTTTTGTTTGGCCTTACACTTACAGCACCGTTACATTTAGTCACCTCAACAGCCTAGCATGATCACTATGTGTTTCGGTCTTAAGGAGATGTGATCATTATTTTTACTTTGTTGAACAGTTCAGTTAGAAATCCTTAGGTTTGACCTTTACTTCAAGAAATGACACAAATATAAAAACAAATGCCATGATTGCATGAATAACACATGTACATACCAGTATAATGTTTACAAAGTACAGAGGTAAATGGGTTGGCCATATAATACCAGTAAGTTAAGTATGGAGAAGACGTCACCATTATACTAAAAATCACCCAGTCTGACCATATCTACATGTATATGCAGTTGTACAAATACAACATAAAAACAAATGCCAGAACTTATATATGACATCAGTAACAATAGTGTACAATATACAAAGTACAGACTTTAGTGGGTTGTACACTGAAATAAGTGTTGAGGAGACATGACCATTACTGTACAGTAAACTCTGTTGAATATTTCAACTAAAAATCCCCACGTCTAACCTGCTTCAGGGCAATGGCAAAATTACACTAACAGTATCAAAACAAATACCAGTACTGCATTTATATAAGACAGACCAATATAATGAATACAGCATACAAAGTCCAGACATCTGTGTACATGGGTTAGGCACTGTGATGAGATCCAGATAATGCTTATCAAATACCCCAAACATTAGTAAAAAGATACACCAGCCATCCATCTGATAAATTCCAATAACAGTTCTTTACTTTAAATAACAAATTTCATCAGAAACCACCTACAATAAACGTGTTTAAATATTTAGTTTGGGATTTAGTTGAAAGAAATTCAAATCTCTCCACTTTCATGAATAAACCTATACATGTATAATTTACAAGTACAATACTTGGGCAATAGCATATTTACTGTATCTGTTTAAACAGTAAAAATCATTAATCCTCTGTGGTTATTTATTAATTAATACTAGTTTCAAATGACATCACTGTTGATCTTTATATACATTACGTATATACAATGTTAAGGATATAAAATGTGGCTTTCTAACAGTTGTAGGTTTCACATCATGACAACAATGGGATGAGGTCATTGAGGTCACACAATAAAACTGTTTTGACCGATTGTAGTTATTTCTGAGAAATGTCCTGGTACGCGATTATAAACAATCACAACAAACATCTGATATATATAAAGTAACATATTTTGTACCAGAGCTGTTTCTAAGCAGTTACATTTATGTACATAAAGTACAGGTGCGTGTAGTTCCCATAGAAATTACTATCAACCATATTAACTTTTGTTAAAACTTTGCCACTATCACCAACTCTGCCTTTGTCTTCCATGTATATGTCAATTGAATTGTTGTGATTTGATTTCTGTCTGAAGCCTTTTACGAGGTTAATATCTGTGCATCTATCTGTAGATCACGTACATATACATGTAGATCATGTAATACTGCATATGTAACAGCCACTGAGTTACAATTGTACCATACAAATGTCTGCATAGAGACAGTGACATGACACGTTGTCATGTTATTTCCTTATACTAATCAGTCATGTTATGTTGTGGCTGGTTGATATGAAAATAGCAGACACAGTTTTGACTGGTACGACATACACACTGACAGGAAAGGTGTACAGAGGTAAATAGCCGGTGAACCTACATGCGACATGTATGAAATGACTGCTGTAATGTACATGTAACTGATATATCTATTTGTAATTTACTAAATCATACTGTATCAGCAAAAAGTGGCCAAACATAAATATAAACTGGTGTTTGGTGCTAAATCACTGAGTTATATACTGATGATGCTTGTCACTTTTCCTCATAACACTGTCACTGACCCCAAAACACACAAGCACACACGTATACATACTGTAAAATGCTCCGCAACTACACATATCATCCATCAAATTTTTATTATCTACCAAACATTTCTACGTCTATATCTGTATATGTAGAAATGTAACTAATATCGTAACTAGCATGAACCAGAAAGTATAAATCATCATTATCATCAGCACTACTTTCATTAGCACAAATGGTCAGAGCATGAGAAGTTGATGATTCATGATCTTATCAATATCATACAACATCTCTTCAAATTTCCCATTGGACTTAGTGACAGTGAACATAATAAGAAATCCAAAAGCATCACACAGATTACAAACACTGTGGGAGGACAGGTCAGGAAGTATGATGGAATGACCATTATCAGTGATTGTTTGAATACTCACAAGATTCAAGTTTTATTTCCTTTGCCAGGGCTAAAGATCACCTACATGTACCTGTATAATACAAAGTTGCATCACTAGGGATGGAAATAGTAACCACCTACTTGAATGCCACTCCTGCTAATGATTTGTATACACAGTTAACCACATTTTGAAACCACGGACAAGATTATCAAATGTTGTATCATTATGTGAATACATGTCTAAAAATACTAGTTACAGTTCTCCTAAACATCTGAGCCTAAAGAAAAGATGAAACAGGTAATGATGTCATATTATAGTTACTGGAGACAATTGGATTTCCTGGGTACACTCATTCTACCGATACCATTTTTGGTTTCGAGATGGCAATGTGGATCATTTCCGATAAGTAGTGAGTTCATGACTGAATATCCAGTATCTATTCTATCAAGTTCTTCAGGTCAAAAGATGATAACATGAAATGATTATAGTTGTGTCCATTACCACAAGCCTGTCATCTTATCATGGTTGGCCATCTTATCAATACACACCTCTAAACAGTTTTTAACCACAAAGTTTGCACTTTCCTGACAACGGACCTGTTGATTTCCTGTCTGATACTCCAAACTACATGTACGCACTCACCTGTCAACACCAAGACTCAATCCAGGAACTGACAACATGCCAGTACAAGTACAGACTAGTGTAGAGACCAGGTTATCGGACATAATCTGACAACATACTAATGATAGTATATGTATGTTCTGGCAAACAACATTTTGAGGCCAGATTGCCAAGTCTCAGAGCTAGCATCAATCTGATCAAAATCTGATGTATTGTACACGTTGCGATTTCTTTTTGCCTGTTACGTTTACTGTCATTTGTTCTTTTGTGAGCACTTGTTACATACATCTGACACAACACCATAGGTTTTCCCATACTAAATCTTGTCGCTGAGCGAATTCACTCAATGAATGAGAATGCGTAATGCGCCTAAATATACGGGTACCGTACAGTACTTCAGAGCATTCTGTTCAAACAGAGCACAAGCGAGTGCAGAAAACAGTATTACTGTCATTGTTTGGCGGTTCTCTTTCTTTCAATTTTGAACGTTGAGTGTATATATTGTAAGATGGATTCTGATTGGCTACTCATAAGTACAAGATCTGGTATGAGAACGCCTATGGTGTTGTGTCAGATGTATGTAACAAGCACTCACAAAAGAACAAACGACAGTAAACGTAACAGCCAAAAAGAAATCGCGAAGTGTACAATACATCAGATTTTAATCAGATTTGGCTAGCATAGACATATACACCAAGAAATATTGTCATGTAACATACAAGATGTTGTACACTCCTAACTAGGCTTCTGCTGGCTAATAGGGTGCACAACACAACATACATGTATAATATCTTACATACTCTATGCAAAACAGAGACCTTTTCATTTTAACTTTAGCAAAAGAAACAAATCTGCTTTCATTTGCGTAGCATAACCACATACATGCATGTACTTTAGGTTTCTTGTAGGGTTGATGTAATACAATGCATGTACTATGAACAATGCAGCATTGATGGAGTGGTTTGTTACCTGGGGAAAGCCCAACAAACTACAATAATGTTTATTGACTTCCCTATCCTACATAGGAGGTGAGTACATTGGTCTAAATAAAAACAGATGAATAATACAAATCTTACAGTCGTCATATAGGGTGACAACTTTTACTGTTTTGCATTAATTAGATAATGTTTGCATGTCACAGTGATTCACTTTCAATATTTCAAAATATTGTATTATTTTTTCAACTGACCTTGAGGCTCATAGAGTGACTATGGATGAAGTGTCAGTAATGTTTTAAGAAGAACAGACAATGCATAATGTAATCTGTAGAAATATGTACACAAATGACTGGAATTCTACACTATTTTCATACCACGGGTTGATTTTTCTTGGAAACTCTAGACATGCAATGTACTGACATCTTCATTTTATATTTCAAATAGTTAGTGTACAGACCAGCATGCCATCGATGCCAAGCTAATGCATACAGTTCACAAACTTTAAGATGCCACAGAGAAAGCCTAAACAAATATTACTTCAAGCTGAGAGATGATTCACTGTAACAACAAAAGATTACAATACATAGTCTACCTGACTTCCTAGATCTTGTGATTGTTTTTAACAGGTATTAGCAAGGCCAAGACTGGGGTACATTGTAGCTACAAGTGTGTATATACCACTGTGACCAGTTAAGTTACTATTAGTATTAGTACTTGCCTATCTACAGACATCTTATGTACAACCTGTTAGCACACAAATCTGACTGGATATATTCCACTAGCTTGATAGTTGAATAGCATCGTTACCTGTATATCCACAGAACACACTGGTTAACATCCATGCGATAAAGCAAAAGGTATTGCTCAATAAAATATAATTTATCAACAAAGAACTACTTATGGCATAACAGCCCAACCAATTACAAAGTTCCAGAATTCATGTAAATGAAGTAAAAGGTAATTTGTTGACCCAGAAGGTCATCTGTGCACCTGACCAACAAGCTGACCAATCACCATTGAGAATTAGATTATGCTGACTATGAAATTTGTGGCAACTTTAATAGGAAAAGAGTTTGTTCACACAAGATAGGGAAAAACTCAACATTTTACAACACAGAACTTCAGGTTTGAAGACATGCTTGTACAAAGACACTACTATACCTTACTCCTAGCCAAGAGACTTAGCTATCTTGTTTGACTAAAAAATGTCATCAGTGTCTACTTCCGTAATTGATATCATTTATGGGAGCAAACACCGTGACGGTATTTTTCATTCTCGCAAACCAGAGTTATTATTTATACCACTACACTACGAAATAAACAGTAGGGACCGACTCGTTAAGAACGGTATCATAAAACGGTCATGGTTTGCAACGATGGTATTTTTTTAATATTCTTATTAATACCGTTATTTTGTATCATGACTATCCTTGAATAGAATATTTGCCAACAAGTGACCATGGTGCTGCTATACTACACAAACAAAGGGTCCTATACATAACATTTAAATTTTCTAAATCAACAAAATAGGTATATAAATGTCATATTGTACATGTTGATACCAGCTATATACAAAAAAAATAGAGAAGTAAGGATATCCCCACTAACAACCCTGAGGCATAGTAAGAATGCATGCATGTACCACTTTCATGTACCTACATGTAGCCTGTTTATTGCTCTGAATGACTGACTGAACTCTGATAACTCTCATCTTATTCAGCTTGTCCTGCTAACCACAAGTTGATAATTACCTTTGACACACTTTATAGCCACACCCTCCAAAAGCCATTAGCAGAAAATCTCCATGGCTGATTAGTTCAAATGGAGAGTGATTACATATATAAGACTGTGATTTACAAAATCATTTTTACATGATCACTCTCCACTGCGGCTAATCAGTTATGGAGGTATTCCAACTTGGTACATGTACTTAGGGTTTTATGAATAACAACTCTTCAGAAAGCTTGATATCATTATTTTTCAATAACTGATGTCAGTCAGATGTCTGGTGTGATTTCAATTGAATGTTAATGGAATTTGCTTGCAATACTGATCATACAGTAGAATGTCACAGTTTCGAACTTTTTACTGCAAATGAAACAAATTTCTTAAACTGTATAAAATTATTTTATTTCTACTTTCTAAAATTCAATTGGTGAAAATATTCAGGGATTCTCTTTTATGTAATCACTACAGTCAAACTCAACAAATTTATGATATTGTTTGAAAATGACTCAAAAGTAATAATATGAACTATTAATAGCAGTTTGAGTACTAAAATTGTAACCAGTTTTTTATCTGTACATTTACTTACAAGCCACAATGTTTTGTTAAGGTGGTTAATGATACTATATTCTACGTACCAGATATGTCACAGGGGTTGTCCACCTATTTTATGATGTACAACATGTTGTGTACCTGTATGAAACTACAGGAATTGTAAGTAAGGCTTTACCTCTCCTCCCTCCCTCCCTCAATCTGGATGTCAACGTAGTCTCTCAATGTGAGTGGAGGTGTAAATCATAATGATACTGTATAGTGTAAATTGTAATGATACCATATATAGGGACTAGACTACTACTCCCTGTAACCAGTTTTCAAAGCTAATGGTAAATATCATAAACATATGTGATGTACATGTATATGTTGAAAAGTAACAAGAAATCAGAAGCAAAATAACTGACATGCAGCAAGAGCACTGCGCATTTACATTTGTATATATTTTGCTTGCCAAGTGATCATGATATTTACATGCTGAATTTCCAGTAAGCACAGAATACAATGTAGTCTACAGCACTAGTTTGACTTGTGCCCATATATTAGATGTCAAAGGTCATACATACACGTATGCATGACAACATAGTATATTATTAATCTGAAAACTGTTCCGTATCATTCTCTTGACGTGCATCCAATCAATTGTCAATACTATCACATACATACTTGTCCTAAAAGTAACATGTACATAACACTATTTCCTCAACATCTGATCACCTAATATCTTGAACAAAGGGGTGGATTGCATCTAGGAAGCCTGAAGGTCTTCCACCTCCATACATTACTACCAAATGAGAATCAAAATACTAAAATGCATTAAATAAATGACTGAAGTTCAATGGCATAAGTTAAGCAACTAATCAATGGTTGAAATCAATCAGTTACCAGCCAGGATCAACAGTCAGTACCAAAGCTCTGTCTCAACTTGTGAAATAAGTGAAATATCTCCTACTGACCTCATAATAACTACATCCGTGAGAAGAAAGATGAAACTTTATTATTGATGATCTTAATGATAAAGAATCTCTGACTCTAGTCTAAGGACTGAATGTGACTCTAGAATCTACAGAAACACTGACTACAACTACAACTACTGTACTGACTATAATAGTATAAGTTATAACTACATGAATTAATTTATAAGTTACATGTTTATCTTACTGGTACAAGGATCGCCCTAACCCTCAACAAACAGTGCACACTCACAAGTGACATAATACATTGTGTTGTATACCATTATACATGTGTATTTATAATACTATATACACACATTATAAATCATATACACTGTATATATCATAATATGCAGTATCTGTATTGTCTATTCATCAATTATTATTCAAATTTCAAAGTGTTGAGGACAATAAGAAAAAATATCAAACAAATTCAATTAATTGTTGACAGATCTTGATAGTTTACAATTTGTAGAGTTTAATTAACAATTTTTGAATTGATTCCATTTTGGAACGAAACAAGACTTTGAGGCCCTTCTGCCCTAATCTATTTCTGTCTTGCATGTGGTCCTATCATGTATGTTCTTACGATCAAACACAGACATACCGTCCTTAGCCAACTTGAATTCAGTCAGATACCATTTCAAAACATCAGTACATTGTATTACAGGTCATATATACATGTAGTAGTACACATAATCCCTTCTGCAAAGTGTATAAAATTACCATTAAAACTTCCTATAATACCATATACCATATACTAGTAGTTTATATCATGATGTCTGTCATAGAGATCATTACGAATGTGTGTAGATGGAATTTGAATGTAAATTTGGAATGACAAAATTTCCGAAATACCAAAGAGTATGTTAGATATTTGGCATTGGCTTCTGTTAAAAATGCTAACATGTGTATTTGCTAAGGTTCGGCCCTTGGTAACAGACGGAGACTTTTCTCTGAGAAAAGTGGTTCCTTTCCATCCCCTGTGCATACACAATGTACATTCTATATGTACAATACTTTGGTGGGGAATGTCTGTAAAATACCTGGAGAACTCATAATTTATCCACTCACTGGACCCTTCGAAATATCCTGTATATAAAGAGGAACTGACTGATTTTTTTTAATGTGATAATGTGTGTAAATCATTTGCTTATATCAAAACACTTTCCCTTCAAACTCATCAAAGTTTGAATTTGTGATACATGTATATCTGAGAATACAAGGGAGAATTTTTTATGACTATAACTCTCACTGGTGTCAGTATTCACATCAATCATGAAAACTTTTTTCTTACACATCTTTGAACACTGTTGCTGTAAATCAGCCATTATTTGTATTCTATATAAGTGTGTGCAAGTACCAAAATGTGAAAATGAATTTAAACCAGTTGAATTTGATAAAAGTCCCTCACATACAATCAAACAAACAGGTTTTGCTATTGTCCTCATTCAGTTTCATTCCCCCCCCCCCCCAAGTAACTCTGTATTGATGTAGTCACTGATAAGTAGAGACAATTACTGAAGTAAGAGTGACAATGACGTTTACTAATTGATTTGAGGTGACATCGCTCACAATGAAAGTTGCAAACATACAATTTTTGCTGTCAAATCCTTATAATCATGTAACAATCCAAATCCTTAAATTCTTAAAACTCCTAGGCAATTGGGCAAATATAGTTTTAAGTGTGAAGACTTTTGTACTTCATTATTTTGGACTAACATGTATGACCTCAAGGAGATTTTCTAAAGACACTTACTCAGATTTCTTGCTTTTTATTTTGTGTAAGTGGCTTACAGTGCTAGTATTACTCAGATTGAGAAAATAACAATTAGTTCTGTGAAATTTACATAAGAATAGAATTACATATAATGTTAATTTATCTTTTTATTTCAAGGAGTTGTAGGATGGAATATTCTATTAAATCATTATGTGAATTAGTTCTTTTTTTTTCTTTGATCAGAAATATAGTGAAATGAGCATTTCATGGGGAATACTGTGGAGCAATGTATTCGTCTTTGGCCATACATTTTGTAGTGTTTGATGGCTAACTAGTTTATCAAGTTGTAAACTCAATATATTAATTAGATTACTCCATAATCCAATCAAAGCAACTAAATTAGTATTATTAAAGATATTAGTGTGCTAGTGCCAACTAATAATTTAGAAAAATGAAAACCAGAAAGCAATCCATAAAAAGATTTAAACATTATACAGAACTACATATGTAGATTTACAGTTCATGTATATGTCAGTTAGTTAAAATTGAATAGATTATATTTGGAGTGATACATTACCTATTTGTTTACTATTTAAACCCTGCCTGAAAACACAGGATTCCAAAGGGACTGCACCTGAGTAAAACCCAATTTCATATTATGGGCCCTCGGAACAGTTAAATTATTTTCAATAGCTTCCTCAATTTTCGAACATTACATAGCACAATGATCACTCTAGATGAACTAGCAGATTTTTTTTTTATTTCATTGGCATAAGATCCAAAAATACGCAATTAGATTGACACCTTTGTATGGCATTTAGTGTGACGTAGCACTAATAGCATGACTGTAAGTTGCAGTTTTTGAAGTTCATGAAAATATAACAAACATTTCATGAATAAGAACTTACATGTATATCTGAGTCTCATAAATGATGTTTTTGTAATACCTAATATGTGCTAAAAATATTCCTGCGACAGTTATCAGTACCCTGTGTTTCCAATTTTAACTTTTATGTACAAAATAGAGAAATTGTGAGCTGTAAGTTGCATACACGCAGCTGAATATTGCAGCATAAATGGATGTATTAGCAGAAATTTTATGTTAATTTACAGAAAAAATACTTAAAATGTGCTAAAGGCTCAAGTTATAGTGTTTTTTATCATCATCCCACATCTTTTGACAGCCAGCACATGCCTTCACATGTGACAGGTTTAATGCTAGAATACATACAAGCTTGAAGGTGACATAACATAGAGAACAGTACAGTTTCAGTACAGTCATCAACATAAAAGTATTAATGACTTTAATACAAAAGATTGAAGGTATGAAGATTTTTGAAAACCAAAATAATCAAAATCAAAACAATGTCCTTTTGTTGTTACTGTTTTGATTGTAAGTTTGTAACATTTATTCATTTATATATTTATTTATTAGGGATCCACCCTAGCTTCTGTTCATCTTTACAATAACTCGTTTATTTATTTGTAATGTAATGTAATTACATGCCATAGCAAATTTATCGTCTGACAGAATCCAACGTTATCACATTGACATCACAAAGTTGACGTTCGGCACTTGCCCAATGGGAACGTCATTGAATGAGTCAGTCAGAACGGATTCACGACCACAGACATGACATGGATTGTTATCTGGCCACACGGTTACGCTATGAAAAATATGCAAACGATTACAAGTAGGGGGGAGGCCCTCGCCCCTACCACTGTTGAAATTTCAGAATAAGCAACCACACAAATGGATATATGAACAATATAATTTAGGCCATATGCCATAGCGCTATGGGCAGCTATAGCTATTCAATCACATGATTCAGACATTATATTCGGTATTTGACAAGTCGGCTCATGGAAACAAAACGGCAAAATAACAGAGCAATTCAGAGTGAAATACTCGTTTTCTCGAAGCAGAACCCACAAAAGTAAATGCAACACTGTGGGGAAGCACAAACATAAACCCAACAAAACACTACGTGTACTGCAGAACAGAAAAACAACCTACTTCCTCTGCTGACGACAATCACAATTGCCTGTCCCACAATTTACAGTTGAATGGCATTAAATTATGGCTCTTTACAGTATGCGCCACCCATTCTCTCCTTTAGCAAGCTCTCTTTCTTCCCCTGCGTAAATTACGAATTTTCACTGATTTACTGGCCCTTACCTGGCGTTAGAGGGACTAACATTAACAAGCTACCACAAGCATCTTCCAAGTCTGTCCACCAAAAAACACTGCCGCCATTACAAGTACCCGGATGTTCAGAGTTATGACATCATTGGTGATGACATGACTTGCCGACACTTGCATGTAAATTAGAGCTTCCGGGTTGTAACACCTCCAATATTATATTAGCGAAGGAACTCACATGTCTGTAGATGTATTTTGAAGTAGATTTGCATTTTTGTTCTTCAACATACTATGTTACAAAAGAAACGAAAGGCGCGCATACAAAGAATCTGAAAACAGCACGTCAAAGGCGAACAGAAGTGGATACTTTCAGTTCGGAAAACAGCAATCTATATACGTATCCCTTTGATGGTATCCCTTTCCGAAATCAACTTGTTGAGGCCCTTTGCATAAATACTTACTTCACTTTATAAAGTATGATTATGACACAAAATAGAATTCTAATTTTACTGTAGTACATGTTTTTGAACGTTTACATTGAAAACAAACCAACTTTTATACTCGAAAGTTATTTAGCTTGTATCGAGCGAGAGTAAGATTGTGAACTTGTATCATAATCAATTTTTTTTCACAGGTCTTCCCCTCACACTCTTAAAAATGTCACCCCCTCCTGAAATGAAATCAAGAATGTACGTAGCACCCACCCATCCCCCCCACCCCCACCAGGCTACACACAGACTTTTTTATGTGCATTGATATGCCACCCCCTCCGCATTTCAGATGTGTACAATTGCATTGTGTACTGACAATCGACTTTACAAATGCATGTGGGCTGAGAGACTTTACAAAATAATGATATGTAGGAGGCCATGTAGAGGCATAAAGTTTCAAACCATATATATCATATTTAAGCTACAGCGTACTTGAATATTGTTTCCAATAATCTCAATTTTGTTGTCAATACTTTATTATACGGCTATATTGTCTATATTTAACTTATAAAGAGATCTGTGAGGTATTAAAAGTGAACAATTCGGTAAACGTACAGGGTAAAGATCGACTCCGTCAACGATTGTTTCTGGGAGATATAAACTTACCAATTCAAGGCATACACAAACACATTCTCATTGCAGTCGCCCGCCTCATATGTAGGTTTAAGAGCTCAACGCAAGAAATTTAAAAGAAAATGGAAATCCACTCGGTAAACGAACGATCTTGAGATTTGGTTCAAATCATGAGCAGAATATTTCGTGCCCCCCCCCCCACCATAAGAAATTCTTTTTTCATAGTCTGGATGACAACGTGGTATCGAATCACCTCTTGTAAAGAGAGATCTGTAGATTCCATTGGATTCGAGATTCCATTGGATTCGATGGTGAAGGATATTTGACTAGACTATTTGCACCCCCCCCCCCCATTTGTACATTTGGTTTTTTCTGTGACCCCCATTATCTCATCAGCCCCTAGTCGTAAATTCTGCTAGTGTATGTATGTATGTATGTATGTATGTATGTATGTATGTATGTATGTATGTATGTATGTATGTATGTATGTATGTATGTATGTATGTATGTATGTATGTATGTATGTATGTATGTATGTATGTATGTATGTGCGTCGTTTGTTCGTGTGTGTGTGTGTGTGTGTGTGTGTGTGTGTGTGTGTGTGCGTGCTTGCGTGCGCGCGCGAGTAGGCAAATAGATGGGTATCTAGGTAGGTAGGTAGGTATCTAGGTAGGTAGGTCGGTATTGGTAAATAGATAGTAGGCAAGTAAGTAGGTGGGTGGGTAGGGATGGAGGGGAAATGATGGATGGACAGATGGATGGATGGCTGGATGGCTGGACGATGGATGGATGGATAGGTTGCCTAGGTAGACCTAGGTAGGTAGGTCTAGGTAGAGCTAGGTGATCCATGAGTGACTCGTCCCGCTTGCAGACGGATTATTAATTTGGGACTCGATCCCGGCAATGTACCTTTCTTTCTCTGGCATAGTCAGAATCAAATCCACTTCTCTGCCAAGCAGGAGTAGGCGAGTGGCGTATCGAGTAGCGATTGTGGTGTGTATAACAGTACAAGCCCTCCGCATGCATGTACTACTGGGTGGGGGTGGAACTACACAATTTCTTTGAAATACTTTCACTTGATGATTCATGCTGATATTATCCCACTACACGAGAACGATCACGTAACGATCATTGCATGCCACGTATAATTATAATAATAATCTTGATTTATACTGGATAGTTCTTTCAAACACTTGTCTCCCAAGAAGTCCAGTGAGGGCCATCTTTCATGGGTTCAGTGTTAATGCAGGAAGACAACATGTGTTGTTCGGGAGAACCAAACTGAACGACACTCACTCTTCTTACTGTACAGCGTGGTAAATTTAATCAAACCCTATAATGGGTTCGAACCCCGACCACAGTGTTTTAACAACTCGGCCACCGACAGCCCTGTCGTATATAAGGAGTCGTGTTTACCATCAATCTGATTAAAATCTGATGTGAAAGCGGATAGATGCTTTATTTATCCTCTATTTCCAGCATTTTGTGTCGTTTGTTTTGTTCCGAGTGATCGCCGCCTCCCACGACCTTGCAATCTACCTTTGGTGATGTTCGGGATAGCACTATCAGGAACCGGATACAGCTATGGAATTGAAACTAAGGGATTGCAAATTATATCATTTTAAGTATACTTTTTTGAATAAACCCCAAATTGACATCATCACTACTGTTACATGTCAATTGAATATATAATGAGTGGGTGGGTGCTTTTTGTAGTGACCTTATTTATTTTTGGTATGTCTGACGAATCGACTTCCTCGCTTTATTGCCATGAATCGTGACATCAACAAGTATGGCGTGCGTGCGTACATACATACATACATACATACATACATACATACATACATACATACATACATACATACATACATACATACATACATACATACATACATACATACATACATACATACATACATATATACATACATACCCAGACAAATCTTTACAAGAATCTTCCTGAAATCATTTGTTGGAGGACATGAGAAGTATTGTTTGGGGGCAACCACCAGATATATCTGGGGGATGCTA
Organism: Glandiceps talaboti; assembly: GCF_964340395.1. Classification (NCBI taxonomy): domain Eukaryota; kingdom Metazoa; phylum Hemichordata; class Enteropneusta; family Spengelidae; genus Glandiceps; species Glandiceps talaboti. Next base: position 4,459,548 of record NC_135553.1, on the reverse strand, counting down.
GAAGAATCGGCCTATAAAATTTTTGTTTTAATTATTAATGTAATTGTGATTTTTTTCCAAGACAGCTTTACCAACTTTGTCTTTGAGTCAATTATTTTTAAGGAGCACAGGAGTTTTTCTCCTTTCCGGACATGGCTATCTTATACACTTTGGGTTGCTTTTGTCAAAAAATTGTAACCCCATTCTGGCAATTTTACCATGATTTATTAATATCATTCAAGTCAATTTTCTGATGAAAGATTATTTAATGATATGTGAACATGATTAAAAGGCTTCTGAGATTTCAAAAGTATATTTGATATTTAAAGACACGTGACTTCTTGAAATTGATCATCAATCTACAGATATCTAATTCTGTGTTATAATACAAAATAAAATGGCAAGATCTGGACTACAACGAGTCTTTGTTCACGCAAAATAATTGGGAAATGTATCCTATTAAGTTATCAGTAACCAACATGGAAATTTAATAATTGTACTGACTATCCTATCTATAGTATTGAAGTGATGTCGATACAACTTGTAAACACACTCTTTGATTTAAAAAAAAAAAAAAAATCGTTTAGTCTCCCCTCCAGACATCAAGTGGCGGACCCTTTACTAGTCCTAAACTGGGAGGTAAACCTCGTTCAGAAGTAATTGATGGAATACGATAAAAAACAGACGTTTAAATTATTGTATTCATTGTAGCAATAGGAGTTACTTAATAGTAATTATGTACATTGATAATACTGGGATATACTTTTACAATGTGGACCCCCTCCCCTCCATCCCCTCCAAATCTTACTTACCTAGGGCTGCAGGAATTTCGAAAAATGAATCACAAATCACGTTGTGTTGTGCCCATGGCAATCTCTTGTTCTTTCATCGGCGATGGCGGATATTTCTTTGTCCGTATGTATATTCGGGTGTTACTTTGACGATTAACGTAGCAAGTATTGTCGGTTTCCCTTACCTAATAAACGTGTGATTATTGAAATACACATGTACAGTGTATATACTAGTATGTATATTTTATGTGCATACAGGAAACGATAGGTCAATTGAAGATCATTAAACGCCGGGAGGGGTGACATTTTGGAATGTTTCAACCTCTCCTTCCACGGATAAATAATTGTCTCCATCTATTATATATGACCCCCCCCCCCCGCCCTGTTCTTTTAACCTTGTATGAGTAAAATTTTAACTGGCTTTCATACTGTATCAAAAGCATATCAAAAACATATATATGCGCAAAAACCGGTAAGGAACAAGTGATTCCGCCCTCTGGCGTTGAAAATAAATGTCCTGTTAGCTTATTACACCAATGCATGTACGAAGTAGCAATCAAATTGAAAATAGTCAATTGGCATGAGCCACAACTAGTGGCAAAACCTGTCGAAATATTCGTTACATTGATCGGTTGGCGTTTAGTAAACACACTAAAGTTAGATTCCAATGGTAATCTCTATCTTCTTTAGGTAACAGGCAAAGAGATGAAACTGCATCATATTGATGGCCGGGATTGATGGATTATGTACTGAAATTACCGGATTATTTTAGGATTCACGTGATTATGCCCTCTTGCGACAAAAGTTTTGTAACTACTTTCGAGAACTGCTGTATTTTTTCACATCAAAATGTCACAGAACAGAACCATGTAAATAAAAGAAGAACAAAATGTCGTTAGCTATATGTACTATGTACTATTACATACAAATTTGAAGAAATTAAATTGAAGGAAAATGGATTTGCAATGTGTATATAGTTATAGTGTCACAAATATCTCGGAACGATTCGTCGTTCATACACTTGTATAAGCTTTAACCAAATGCGGAGTCACAATTGACATGAGACAAATAACATTAATAACCCATGACCATCAGCACGTGTTAAGAAATACCACGAACTCAAAATTTCTAGTGCACGTCACGAACTCATTGTGACCCCCTTTCCCCTAAAACAAATAGGTCATACATGTTGTCGAAGAATCGGGTTGAAGTTCAATACAACAACTGAACATGTTCAGTAGAATACTAAGATATCGGAAATTAAATCAGAAATTAATTAGTCACTACAATAACAGTTTCACACTGATTAAAGGAGAAATAAGTTGTAACATTGATTTATTGTAAGATCGTGATTGTACTGGTGTCTAGAAATAAATAAAATACATGTATATAATATTTTGCGACATAGATTGACTGTACACGTCAACTTCAGTGTATATTATGATAATTATGTTAGTAATAACAGTTGTTTTATACAGCACTTTCCCACACGTGTTCAAAACAATGACATTACCCCTGACTTTGTAAAATGAATTTTATTTGGGTAAAAATTTGTACAAGTACATATTAAAGTACATATTAAAAATACAAGGTATAAAAATAACGGAGAATAACACATAAAAGTATTTCTAAAAACACTTATTTCCAATGTGGTCCTCCTAAATTGTACAAGTATCTTAGTGCACAAGACAACATTGAATACAACCACAGGCAGTCCTGCTTGCAGACAGAGTAAGACGTCCTTTCGAGCGAAACGCGTGCACCGTCTACATGCAGGACTAAACCACAGATACGATACAACACAACACAACACAACACAACACAACACAACACAACACAACACAACACAACACAACACACCACAACGCAACGCAGTACTAGTAGAGTAGAGTAGAGTAGAGTAGAGTAGAGTAGAGTAGAGTGCAGTAGAGTGCAGTGCAGTACAGTTCAGTACAATACAGTGCAATACAATACAATACTATACTATACTACACTACACTACACTACACTACACTACACTACACTACACTACACTACACTACACTACACTACACTACACTACACTACACTACACTACACTACACTATCCTATGCTATATTATACTATACAATACTATACTATATACAGAGATTATGCACCTTGTGTAGCTCGAGTATTGGAGATGAATTTCACTGTGCATTACTGTGTAAAAATGAAAAAAAATTCAGAAGATAAGAGATGAATACTTGGACATTTTATTTAGTTTACAGTCGCAGTTACTTAAATTTGATGATCATTCTCTATTTAAGTACATTTTTTTTCATTTGTAGATGACACTCTAGCAAGTGTCACAGCTAAATATCTCAGTGATAATATACTTAATATTTTCAAGACATTGTAAACATCAGTGTTTCATTTGGTATATTTTCTTGCCAATGTCACTTCTTGTGTACACGGCTTAATAAAAAAAATATATATACTATACTATACTATACTATACTATACTATACTATACTATACTATACTATACTATACTATACTATACTATACTATACTATACTTATACTATACTATACTATACTATACTATACTATACTATACTATACTATACTATACTATACTATACTATACTATACTATACTATACTATACTATACTATACTATACTATACTATACTATACTATACTATACTATACTATACTATACTATACTATACTATACGGTGGATACAAATCATAAACACAAACAATTTATGCTAATTCAGGTTCATGGTAATCCAGGTTACATCAATGAACAAATCTGTTCAATATGATATTGCCAATGCTATTAAATTTACCGATGGACTCGGAGGGGCGAGGGGCTGGCATCGTCTATAAATCACTCCATTTCATGCAGTTCCTGATAAGACAGCCGTAACAATCCGTGATGAACAGGAGGAAGCCAGTAAAAAATATGTTTAGTTTATTGTGTTTAAATGCGAAATACATCTTTTATGTTGGGCTCATCAAAACGATTACCGATCAAACAGTGGCTTTGATTTTCTGGATTGATCTTTACAAGCGCGCCCCCTGTAGTTAATTGTTTATCTCCATTCTAGAACGAGGCTAGGCAATTTCCTCGCTCTCTGATTGGCCAGTTTGTACATTTGTATTTGAAGCCATATTGATAGCAGAACAAGGAACATCATTATTGGCATTCCAGCTCTATTTTCGGCTCTTTTCTGCCCCTTTTGTCTTTAGCTTTAGAATATTGTAAGCTACAATGTCTGGTGTAAGTATGCTTTATTTTTTCTGCTAATTATGAAAGCGAAAACAACCTATAATTAGTTAGTTTTTGGCTTGGTACGCGGTAATGTCGGGTAGCTTTCAACGTATGGAGATATTATTGTCTCTTACGCTTTCTGACAACAATCAGTACCTCTGAAATATTTTTTCGAAACAAGCTTCCTGTAAGTCCATCATTGCAACCACTTAGACATTTGTAATATACGGATGATATAGCTATGATTAAAATCCATATAGAATATGCAGCTCATAGTATTATCTAGATACACCGTACCCACCAAACGTTCGCCAAAAAACGTTAGCGTTCAAGTAACCGTTGATGCACTCAGTGTGTAGCCTTCAATTTCAATAAACAATGTTTGGACCGGTGCCTAGAAATGCGTTCAGATCGATTTCTGCTGTGCATTTATTCCACGGATTGAATTATTTTGACAGAATCTTTAGTAAGCTATAAGTGGTCACAAGAAATTCGTCGAGCTGTGATTGTTTTTAAAAGTATTAACAAGTGATAACATGATCACGTAATTTACTAGTTACTGGTGGGTACAGCTGTAGAGGAAATGACGTAGGCCGAGATCCTCTCCAACCCCCATCAAATATGCAATGTTATGTTATTGCTTTGTCGTGGATATTATCAATTCACGTTGGCCAGTACAAAAAGTTGCCATATCTTTGAACAAGTGACTAAACCGTGAAAAGAAATGTCAACACCCTATCCCTTTCAATATAGGATGTAGTTTTAGTCAAATTTAACAAAAATGTAACAGTATTGTATTGTTAGTGTACTATTTTCAGTGAGAAATTTCATGTTGATTTCTTTGTTTTGAAATCTTTTATGAAGCAATGACCATAGAGGCAAAATTGGCCGTGATTTGCCCATGTTATCTATAAAATTAACACATACTTTGAGGGACATCACTATTGAATTTGATATATCATCAATTCAATCATATATTTCCTCATTCAAGACAGGAGTATAGTCTCTTATCCACCATTATATCATATTGCTGTAATTTTAATCTTACTTTGAAGAGAAGAGTGCATGGCCATTTTTGCAAGGCCTTATTTTGATGGGAGACACTAGTGATAGATCTGATAATTTTGAAATACCTGCAGAGAAAGGAAAATATAAATGCATCAATCACAGTTGATGTAGTAAGTAATTAGTTCCTGTGTAATTGTGAGTGCCTTGATCTCTTGGGAGAAAAGGTGCACTATAAATTTGCATTATTGTTATTGTTTATCAAGGATCTTGACATTGATAATTTTTCATTGACAAAAGTTTAGGATATGGCTAGTAAACTGTCCCCTCTTTATGTACGTCAATAAAAATAATGATGCTAGATATAACTTGTACATTTATTAGACTGCTGTTAATACTATACAGCAAATATGTCCATTTAACACTCTCAATTTTCAATGTTTACAGAGTTCCAATGTTGAAAATTTGTCACCACAAACAATTAGACAGGTAGCTAAGGAAATATCAGAATTATCGTCAGACCCACCGGAAGGCATTAAAATTTACCCCAACGAAGAAGATATTACAGATATACAAGCAACTCTAGAAGGACCAGGTAGGGATAATGGTTGTACAGTTTAAATGAATGCTTGAAATTGTGACTGTGATATTTGAATGGTTCTTTTGAAATGATCTAGCCTCTCCGAACTATCAGGAAAAGATCAAAATATAAAAGAAAGATTGGATGGTGTCCCTTGTTTGTTGTGTTTATTACTTTAAAATGATGTTGTTAGTATAGTGTAGAAACCCACTGAATATTGACCCGTGCACAGTATATAATAGGACTGATTCTTTTTTGCCTTCACTTTTACTCCATAACATCACTACAAACGTTCTTGGACAATAAAAGTGCTATGCTACGGGTGTTACATTTTGCTCATTCAAAACAGTGCCACCAATGTTCTTTAGCAGTAACAGTGCCAGGGTGTGTTTACATTTCACTCCACCACAACAGTGCCACGAATGTTTTGGGAAAGTAAAAGGGCCAGAATTGTCACATGTTCAGTTTGTGTTTTGAAGTCTTCATTTTTCAGAGACCTAAGATCATGAGTTAGGTAATTTTAATCATGTGTATGAACTCAAAATGTAGACATGTACACAATTACTTTATTGCATTTTATTTTACAGCGGGAACACCGTATGCTGGTGGTCTTTTTAGAGTTAAGTTAATCCTAGGGAAAGGTTTTCCTTCTGCACCGCCAAAAGGGTTCTTTCTTACAAAAATTTTTCATCCCAATGTTGCAAGTAATGGAGAAATTTGTGTGAATACTTTGAAAAAGGACTGGAAGCCAGAATTAGGAATTAAACATATTCTTTTGGTAAGTTAGTGATATTTTATTAGTTTCATCTATCTCAGAAGAATTTTTATTATATCAATTCTTCATTTAAACAGAAGACTGGGCTTATAAAGCTAACACAAAGCATATTGGTCCTTTGAGTGTCATTTTTGTCTAAGTTCTGTGTTCTCCCCAGAAAATAATGGTGTTACAGTATCAGCAAATCTCCTCAGAAAAGAATGATGAAGTTATCAACAATTTACAAATTATGCTAATTATATTGTCTAAGTAATGCAGCGCCAGTGATATTCAATGTCATCTGTGATGTTTGGTTTAGAATTTTGTGTGAATTTAACCTGAAAGGTCCAGGTGTTGCTTCCACTATAATGCAGTCCCTCCTCACTCCCTCCCTGGTGTAGTAAGTGGTTATGCAAGCTGATCAAGGACAGGATTTTTCAGATAACAACATTTTTTTCAGCGAATATTTTTGAAAATATAGATATGAAATCTCAATCTTTCGAAATGATTGACTCAGAATTATTCTGAAATTACTAAGTACTGTATGTGCTGAAGGTCATTGGTGTAGGGAATCTAAGATATTCAATTAAGTTGGTAGATTGTCAATCTGATATGCATTCTAATACAGTCCAAGCAGTGTGCCCTCTAAGCCAATTTGACGCACTACTGACGAACACAATTTCTCATGACACAAAATTTGGTGTACCCTTATCACTTACTATGTGGTGACTCACACAAGAAATCTCAGTTTTTCTCATTTTGACTCACAACAACAAAATTTGGCTATCATTAGAGGAGGGCACACTGTGTCATATTTGAGATAACTAATGTTAAGTAGAGGACATTTGGTAGAGAGCACATCTTTAATGCTGCAGAGCAGTTCTAACAAAGAGGGCGCCCTCAAGGCGTGGGTCTCAATGACTGTTGCAAGTAATGTCATGGTTTCACTGTTATCAAAAGTATCTGATCCAGTGTCAGATATATACTAAAATGTAATCAATGTGTCTTCATCTCATAGGCAATCTTTCCACAATGTTTCACATAAATCCAACCATAAGTTTTTTTTAGATATCTGTGTTGCTGACGGAGGTAATCAGATTATAGACAATAGTGAAAGCTCATGTTCTCAGCCTTTTTTTGTGTGTACTTCACATTTGCTAGCCTATCACTATACTTTACATGTAAATAAATATCAGGAATGCATTCAAGAATTCCTACCTTTTTCAGTCTCAGGCTTCATATATGAATTGTACTTGTGTATACATGTACTAAGATAGAGATTGTGTGCGCATGTCTTTTCATATTTTACTTGTTCACAAACTGAAATACTGTGTTAACTGTGTGTTTTTTCCAGTCCACATTTAAACCAGTGTGTCCATAGAACTGTTAAATGTGTTAATAACTTGTAAATTTCCTTTTTTTTCCCCACATCAACAGACAATTAAATGTTTGCTTATTTACCCAAATCCTGAATCAGCTTTGAATGAGGAAGCTGGCAAACTTTTACTTGAACAATATGAGGACTATTCTAAGAGAGCTAAAATGATGACAGAGATACATGCAGCTCCTGCCAAATCGTCCAGAGAAAGCAAAGAGCCGCCATCTTTAGACGATGGCCCTTCCACTTCATCTGCCTCGGATTACTCTAGTAATGGCCCTCTGGCTAAAAAACATGCAGGAGATAAAAAAGCACTTGAGAAGAAGAAAAAAGACAAAAAAAGGACTCTGAAAAGATTATAACAAAGGCTGACTTTCAGATTAATAATTATTATAAATCACTTTTTCTACATTTTTGTACAAATTGTTTTTTTTTTCCTTTTTTGGGAAATAATTTGTGAAGCATTGACGTACAAATGATGAATGGTATAAGATAAGCGTGACCAATTTGCATCCATGATTAGCTTCCGTGTATGCTGTCTGATAGATAGCCGACAGTAATGATGATGATAATGGTGATGTAGTATGAAGTATGCTGTACATGTAGTTGTGAAATAAGTTATTATGATAGTGCTATAAACAAGCAACTTCTTGACTGTGCAATGTGAGTCAGTAAAACAATGAAGTAACTGTACTCTCTTTCCCCTGTCTGTGTAGTATGTCTTCAGAGTTACTTATTAAGTTATATTATAACATTCAGTAGGAGTTAATGTCTATAAGATGATTTCTCTTCTTCTGTTGTCACCTTGCTGGATCCAATCTGCTCTTATTTTATCAGTATTATATGATTCATTTCAAAGCAAGGTTGAAATACTCTATAAGAATACTTCTCTTGCGATACATTGTCGTTGTATTTAATTTTAACCAACAACTTGATTTATATGAGTTAAGTATGTATGCCAAACAGGAAGTCCGAAAAGTATGGACGGCTTTCGTTCATTTTCACTCACATGCATTTGATAGACATCTAATTCAATTTATTTTATTAAATTTATTGGAAACTGATACATTTGACTCTGGATTTCTTTGACATGGAGCAGCTTGCTTCGTTTATATGTATTATGGAAAGGGGCAGTGGAGGAACTCTTCTTTCATACATGTTAGTTTTGTTTTTGTGATGGTTCTTTGCTTCTCATAGTTAAAACCTTTAGAATGCCATGCCATGCTATGTGTCAATAAATGTGTCTAAAAACGATTATAAACACCTGACCAGGGTTGGAATTCATCGGTCCATCATCTACGATGTCAAACATCAAAGTAGCATAATTGAAAATCTACAATTTAAAAGACTAGGAATTTCCATATTTTACAGAAAAAAAAACAGCCTGCTTTTTAAATGATATTTTACACAGAGCAAATGGCGAATCCTTCTCAAATTTACCACTGAGGGCGCCATCTGACATGCATATTTGTTAGTGGTCTGAGATGTAAACAAATGAAGAGTTCTGCATAAAACAGGCCAGCTGAGCCCCATTTTAAAAGCGGTATGTGCTTAATAATTTCATCACGTCCATTTTTATGAAGTAACATTGTTAAAAAATATCTTAATGAATCATTACTTCCCTTTATAGGGACCTCATGAAAATGACACTAAAATATGTAATCTAGCCAGGCAAGTGTTGTATGATACCCTGTAATAGCATATCCAGGCAATACACATTGATATGTAGGCAAGTGTTGTATGATACCCTGTAATAGCATATCCAGGCGATACACATCATGGATATGTATTGATACAATGCTATTATTTTTATCAGAATCACACATACAATATTACACACACAATGAATTGAAAATATATTTAATTTAATTGTTGTTCACTTAGAAATTAAAGAAACGTACAAATATTGTACATCAAGAAAATATTTACTCTGTAAATTAATGAATTACCTATAAAACATAAACATACCTTGCTGTGGTAATGTATGCACTTTGTCATTTGTGATGCAACTTCAGTTGTCAAAATCTAACATGTTATAACATGGGACAGCAAGCATGTGATTCATGAATTGATTTTATTTGACATGGTTTTGTTTTATGGTGGACAAAACTTTTTTTTTTCTGTTTTATTTGTTTCCCTGGTCATTCTTTACTTCTGACTGAATATTCACTCTCATTTTTAAATGAAAAAAGACACCAAGTATCCTTTCTTCAATTAATCCCCTTCAGATCTAAATGAAAACGTGTCTCACTGTATAATTACCAATGTATAGGTTACACCATAGACTCTGCAGTGTCTACAGTTACATTGATTCACCTTACAATCAGTATGCCATTGCACATTTACTTGGCGTGATAACCTCCCATACCTTGGTAATTATAGAGTGAACAGGGTTTTCATTCACATAGGAAGAATTGAAACCACAGACTTGTCAATGATTGAAATGAAGAAAGGATGTATATATTGTGGCTTTATTTAGTCAATAGAGTCAGTGAATGTGTCTGAATGTTCTCAATCATCCAGGTATGAAGTTAAGAACGAAGTAATTATCTATCCTACTGGACTTGCTGTTTTGAATGGCAACACTTCTTCACTGATATCTAATGACAGGTGGTTGGTGACACCTGATGGAGTGGAATTGTCATGTGATGATGAAAACTGTTGCCATTTAAAACAACAAGTCCAGTAGGATAGATTACTTCATCATTAAAGTGAGTGAATATTCAATCAGGTGAAACGACTAGCCAGGGAAAATAAAAACAGCTGAAAATTCAATTTTATTGAACCACAAAAAAAATCAAATCGAATCACTGATCACTAACATGTGGTTATAATTAGATTTAGAGAGGCTAATCACGTTACATAAATTTATTAAGATATCTGAAATCTGAATACATGTCACACCAGATTTCAACTGAATGCCTTCCCTCAGGGTAATCTTGCAATTTCATGATTTATGCAAGAAATTTAGCTCTACATCTGTGATTTTTTCAAGTCCCAGTGAAAGTTAGTTGTCAGAAACGTTGTTCAAATGCCAGACATGCTTGACATCCTCGACTGCACTCGGCTTTCATGATCCCCTACATACCCGAGATATGTACACCCGTTTCCACGGCAAATAATAAATGAAATTGAAACCCGCATAACATTGCTATTACGCATCAGAAAGTTTACACACTTCATGGTACGCATCGTAAGAGTGTATCCATTCCTTGACTTCCAGGTTCCGACGTTGGTGGTACACTTTCGAAAACGAAGCTCGTGTGCGACCAGATGATCAATCGATTTTTACCAAAACTTAATCAGTTCTTGCCATTACTCAACGGAACAGTTGTATTAAATTTCATTTGAATTAAGCCAGCCATTTTGGAGAAAACGATGACACAGGCAGACACACACACACACACACACACACACACATAGACTTTCACCCACTAATACATCTCTTCCTTATGGAAGAAAAAATGAGAAAACAATGACCCTGTTTATTTCCTTGAATCCCTCAATACATACTGAAACATTTTGTAAAATTTACTCCATCTATATAATCTTTCTTTAAAATAATCTCTGAAAATTTACAAAAATTTACAAAAGTTTCACAAATGTTATACCCAAATAAGTGCAGATCTGTTGCTAAATAATAAAATCATCTAAAATAGCAAAGGCTGCAACTACTATTACAAGCCCTTTTTTGTTTCTAAGTAAGAAAACAACTAAACAAAAACTTTCATTACAACAATTCCTGATCTCCATTTATACATGCATACCTATGTTTTTCTAGTCTGTAAGGTGTAAGGTACACTGTGATGGGGTGCCCTCACACATCGGTCAAGCTCTTTCATCATGTACCAGACGGAGCAGGCTGGTGAGGGCAGAGTGACACAATGTACTGTGCAGTCTAATGTTTTCATGCTAAACACTATCCCCCAAATAATGCATCAGCAGTTACAACCACCGTAAAATAACAAATTATGACTTTTAAGCTATTATCCCATGATTATTAATGTGATATGTATTTGTAATTTTACTAAAAATAGTTGATATTATGTAAAGGTTGCTTAAAATTGTGCAACATCAGAAATTAGCACACAATAGCATCTGAATTGTCCCATCACATTAAACGGTCTGAGCAGCTGCAGCGCAACCATCAGCTCTTGGATCAGAGCCTACCCAATACACATTTGGGTCGTCATAGTAATCCTCCTTGTCTTCCTCACTCCTTGCATCCAGCCACCAAGCTCCTTTAGTGATGATTTGTCCCCGACCAAACAAGGACCTGCTGTTCCATCCAGTCACTGGTCCCTCTACTGTGTGTCCCATAGCTGCTAGTTCCTGCATGACTGTCTGTGACATACCATCTTCAAAGGAGATCTTTTGAGTTGTGGAAGTGACTGACTCGACACAGAACCGTGGCATGTCCAATGCTGTCTGTGGATCCATACCAAACTCAAACATGTTGAGAAGTACCTAGAGTTAAAAATAATTGATAAGATATTAGTCACAATTTATGAGGATCACTTCTATCTTCTGCAAAATAGTTAGAAATGAAGAAATGTGGCTTGATTTTTATGACTGAGCAAAGGTCAGGTCAAAGGTTACACTCATGTTCTTGATAGTTTTGCATAAATGTGAAACACTTACCTGGACTTGACCCTGCGGCTGCATAAATTTACCCATTACACCAAAACAAGCCATCAGATCACTGGTATCTTTCTTGGTTGCCATAGATGGTATGATGGTATGATATGGTCTCTTGTTTGGTGCCACTACATTTGGATGGCCTGGCTTGAGATAAAAGTTTGCTCCGCGATTCTGCAATTATAACCAAGGTGATCATAATAGATATCAATTTGCATTTGACCTTGGAGATTTTTCTGAAGGTCGACAAAATTACTGTAGGATAAATTGGCAGCTAGGGACAAGTCATAATTTTGTACAACTTTGACAGAATATTTCTGAGGTGAAAGTTTTTGTAAAGGTGAAAATAATTTTTATCATATTAAATTTATACTATTGTGTACGCTATCTTGATATTTGTCATATTACCACAACTCCAGTACTTAGTGAGATAATTCTGAGCTCATAAAAATGTCATCATTTGGAAAACAGGAAAACTATTTCAATATCTTGCCTTGGGAAATGAGAGAGATTTTTTCTTTTAGCACATATTACCTGTAAAGTAAATCCACAGCCTTCTGGAACTAAAGCTGTACCAAAGCCTTGGTAGTTACTGTTGATGAAGGAACATGCATTTCCATCCTTGTCAAGTACACTAAAGTAGACAGTGTCACTACTTGGAGGACTTCCACGTGTCACTTCTATTGCCCTGGCGAAAAAAGAAGATTTTTTGTTGAAAATTCATACTTTTTTTAAAATTTATTTTCTAAAACACCTTCCTATTCAGCAATGGTGAAAGGTTCAGTTCAAATCACAGCATGAGAAAGCAAGGCACAAATCATTTTGAATACCAGCATACTAGTATGTCCCTTGGGTTTGAGGTTTTCAAAACTGATTATCATCACTATGGTGCTCTAAACTCTGAGAAAACTCAAAAACAGCTATTCATAAGTAGTCTGTCAGTTCAACATTACTGAAAATAATTAGTGACTTGTACATAATTCATGACTCTTTTAAATGGGGAACAGCGATGAATAAAATTATGCAATTTTTCATATCAGGAGAGCCTTACAATCTGATCAAAATCTGTTGAAGAAGGATTGAATTTGTATTTTGATGAGTAAATTTAATCCCCCCAAAAATATATCAAAACACTTTTCAGTTTCAGTCTAGAGATTTGTTATGGAAGTCCATGCATACTTCTTTGGGTCAATCAGTGCACGTCTCTCAGTGGCATATTCCTTTGACAACATTCCTTCTGTAGGTACGTTAACCGTAGATGGGTCTGCTGCATAGTATGTACTATCAGTAAAACTCAGTCTTAGAGATTCAATCAGATAGTGCAGATACTGTGTTGTGTTGTGACCCATTTCTGCAAAGAAGTAACATACATTACATAACATCATTCAGAAGTTGTATACTGTACAGTGTGATCCTTCAGAACAATGTACAAGAACACAGTAAACCTTCTAGTAATTTCTAGTAATTTCTGAGCTGAGTAACTTGATAAAGTGAAAACTACACACTGAACACTTTCATATTAAGAAAAAAGTTGTATCACACCAGACCCACAATACCCTCCAACAGGCCAGCTACAGAGAGTGTTACTGGTCTATGAACCTTCTAGGAGAACACATATTGCAGTGTATGTATCAGGTTATTTTGTAACTTTGAATGTTGGTACTTTGTCATATATCTGTAGTAAAACATAAATATAGTACATTCATATAGTACATAAATAAAGTATATGCCATAATCAAGTTATTGAAAAAACAAAAGGATTGTGCAGTTTGGCCACCATGAGTGCTGTTTGGAAGCTGATTTTGAACCAGAAGTGAGAACCAGAATAATTGACTACAATACTGGCCTACATTCCTTGAGAATAAAGATAAAAGCAAATACCTTTGAGACCAGGGATACCCTCCAAAATGTTTAGAGCCATGAGAGCAGTGATTCCTTGTCCGTTGGGTGGCATTTCCCAGACTCGGACACCTTTATAATCTGTAAAGATTGGCTGGTCATTGGTTGACACATGACTTTGTAGATCACTCAACTCCATCACACCACCATGTTCGTTGACAACATCTACAATAGCCTGGGCAATTCTACCTTCATAGTAACCTGTTTTACCATTGGTTGCAATTTCCTGTGATAGATGCATTCTGATTAAATACAAACCTACATGTATTGTATAAGGTTCAAAGGTTACAGAAATGACAAGAGGTCAGGAACAGAGGTCTTTCATATGAATGGGAAAAACACAAGTACATTGTTAGAACAAATGTCATGGCCATAAAGAAGTATAGGTATTGTAAGAAATTCTTCAGGTTATTTATTTTGGATGATTCTCAACAATGACTGCTGATGAAAGCATCATCATAGACTATTTCTAATGGAAAGATGCTATGTGCACCTGGGGAGGATTTACCTGTTGACAGTACTTACTTCCTTGAGCAATGACAATGAGATTAAGCAAATCTTAAGGAGGGGAGAAGGGGAGGGATGTGTGTCTTACCCTGAATGTTGCTGCCATATTCTGTAGGAACATGATTTGACCAGCTTTAGGTGCAGCACCATTCAGTAACATTTCATGACCATGTCTATTGGCAGGGTTAGTAAGCAAACCCTCACTGTTCTTCCAACTCAAGGCTGATAACACATTGACTGGGTACCCAGTCTCTGCTAGCTTGATGGCTGGGTCCAGAATTTGTGCCAATGTTAGCTGAAATAGCATGGAAAAGGGAGAAAATTGTGGTTTACCAGTACAAGTTAGAAATCAACTTCTGCTGATATTGATGTACAGACTAATAGAAATCTTCCTTGCTAATTTGCTACAAATTTCTATTTCAGGAAGAAAGCATTTTACTGAAAGCAGTTGAACAATGGCTTAGGCTCAGTCCAATCATCAACACACGTTTGCAACACTGTTGCATATCACATGTATATGAGCCCCTAGTCACAATTGTAATGCCATCAATAATCAATCCAACCAACGGCTGACTTGTAAGTTGGTTAGTGTTCAATAAGAGGACATGTTTGGCTTTGCTTATCCATGGAGATCTCTCTAATCAAACTCTAACCGTTACATATGTTTTGTTACGAAGCAAGGTTCAGTGCAACTACAAAATGATGACACCTAGTACAAGCAAGTCTTGAGGAATGTCAATAGGTCTGTAAGTACAGTAAACAAGACATGATTTATAGTTATACTGTTCAAATCTTTACTTCTACCTTCACTTGCTGAAAGTCAATGGAATTCCTCTCAATTCTTTTCAATGGACTAATTTGAGTATGGTTTTATTTGTCTATTGTGAGAAAGCCACATGTGTGACACTATTGCAAAATCCACAACTGAAATGATACAATAATTGCAAATATTGTTAATTACATTGCCACTGCCAAATCTCTCAACAGTATCAATCCAACAAGCTGCGGCACCAGGTACAGTAATGTTTAAAGCATGGCAGCTAGGTACTGGGTTGTTTTCATCGTAACCAAGACTGTTCAAATAATCCAGATCTAACTTAACAGGTGCACGTCCACTGAAATAAAAAAACAAAACAATACAAAACATTGGCTAACTTGGTAGACATGTCCAATGAAATAAACAAGGCAAGATAAAAATTGCTTCTAAATTAATTGAAAAGCACAGTTGTCAGTAAAACCCTTACCCGAACAAAAATGTTATTCTGATCTGTTCTCAAGTTCTAAGCTTTGAATGTTGTTATTCATTACGCTGCACTGAGATTGTAAAATACTTGATATTATAAAAGCATTACATGTTATTGTAATGTGGTTTCAAAATACAATAAGAAAAGTTTGAAAATAAGCACAAAAACTCATTTAGTTGAACCCCCCTCCCTCCCCCCAGAATTTCCAGAACCTAAAGTTGACAAAAATGTCTCTTCTTCCCAGAGTGCTGTTCTCTTTTTAAATTGTGATGCCAGGCTGAGAATATTTTGAATTCAAATAAATATATTTACAAGACAACTCACCTGCCATTAATTCCGTCCACTGCTTTGGTAGTACTGTTGTAAAACAAACAAAATGCATCTCCTCCGATACCTGTACTACCAGGTTCAGTCACATTCAGAGCGGCTGCCACGGCAACAGCTGCATCAGCAGCATTTCCACCTTTGTTCAGGATGTCTATTTTGAATAAAAACACAAAATAGTATAAAAGTAAAACCATTTAGACACAACTAATTTATGTTAGCTTTTCAAAGCTTGGAAATATTACCTCAAAAGTTATGAATAACCTAAACATTGCCTTAGTATCTCAAGCAAAAAACTCCAGATCTGCCAGGGGGAAAACCCCAAGGACTCCCTCACCCCAGAGGTCACACATGCATTCAACCAACAATAAGATGCACCAACAACCTTTTTACTGTCATAATGGTATTAAACTTTATTTTCACCCTATACTAATGATACTGTCTTTTCAAGATGTGAAATGTTTGCCAAGGTAGTCTAAAATTGCCTTAATCTCCAAATCTCCCCTACCAACGATACTACAACTGTACCATTAGATGTGCTGACCTTTACTACATGTATATAATGATGCAATTTAACTTTTTAAGAACATATTTCAACCCTTAGTGTAACTTATAAAGAATAGTTTCTGATACTTGATGGTGCTGTCTTGTAAAGCATGGATTAAGTTGTTGTTTGAAAGAGTCTGAATAGCCTAAATATTGGCTTTAAGAGTAAAAATCCTCCAGGGCTTCTAGAGGGAGACCCCCTCAGATCCTCCACATGAGGTGGACATATCCCAGTCTCAAGCTCTTCCCCTCTTACTGTCAAGATGCTATCAAAGTATATTTCGAAAGTACTTCAACCCTATGTAGTTGCTTTTTTACATGTTGGTGTTGTCTTGGAAATTATTGTCTGAAAGGGTCTGAATAGTCTCAAAATTGACTTTTCAGAGTAAAAAACCTCCAGGGCTTCTAGGGGGAGACCCCCCCCCCCCACATGAGGTGTACACATCTCAGTCATAAGATCTTCCCCTACCTCTTATTGTCAAGATCCTATCAAACTATATTTCAAAAATATTTCAACCTTATGTATTTGCTTTTTACATGTTCATCTTGTAAAGCTTGAAAATTATTTTCTGAAATTTCTGAATAGTCTCAAAATTGACTTTTCAGAGTTAAAAACCTCCTGGGCTTCTAGGGGGAGACCCCCTAGGACCCCCCCCTTAAGAGTTGTACATATTCCCTTCTCAAGCCTTCCCCCTACCTTTCACTGTCAAGATGCTATTAAACTCCTTGAATATATTTACCATGTGTAGTCAATAATTATAATTATGATAGTGCTAACCCAGGAACTTATACAGTAGATGCAAGACAGTCAAGCAGTCCACACTGAGTCATGATAAAAAAAATACCTGTCATTATTATACATGTATGGGGGGGGGGGGATCATCATGTTTTAGAATTAAATGATGGGGGGGGGGGGTGTCAGCCTGTTTTTGGTTTTACAGATAGGGGGGTCAGTGACTTTTTAACGGCCCGATTTAAGAATCCACCGCCCCCCCCCCCCCCCTGGAGAAACTGACCGGTCCCTTAGGAGCCTCGTCTTATCTCAGAGTATAAATTACTCCAACTTCCAAGTTCCAGGGCTTAACTTACCAACTCCAATTTCTGTCGCTAAAGGTTGGCTGCTACTAGCACATCCGTGCATACATATCACCGGAGATCGTCGGGAATCGTAGCCTGGTATAATTGGGCCAGACATTCTGCTGCTCTCTTCTTACCTGTGACTGCTAAATATAAATACTATCAGAGGACTGACCCACGTGAGCTTTACATCGCCAAAGACGGACACTTGGTGGCGCTTTTACATCTAATTAGCATAAAATGACGTAATAGGAGGGAATCCCCTAAAGCTTACAGCTGGCTGGGCTGCAAGTGCCTGTCATTGCGTGAAAATATTGCACAGGGGCACGCATCATTGCATCATCACGCATCATCAACTGGATGAATTCAACTTAGAAAAGTTACATTTGTAACACTATGAAACAAAATACTTTTTTCAAAAACTGGTTGAATTTGGAAACGCCGTAAAGTTTACTGTGTCTTTTCTGATTAATAAATGAAATAATCTACTTGGGTATACACCAATCTGATTAAAATCTGATGTGGTGAAAGCGGCTATATGTCTTTATTTACGTCTATTTTCATCGTTTTGTGTCGTTTGTTTTGTTCCGGGTAAGGCGGCGATCACTTGGAACAAAACAAACGACACAAGCAATGGAAATAGAGGTAAATAAAGACAACCTCCCGCTTTCACCACATCAGATTTTAATCAGATTGGGTATACAAGATCATCTAAATTTCTGCATGTCTCAGATCTTGATAAGATCTCGTACTTGAGTATTATTCTTGTTATCTGAATCATAATCAATCTATTTATATCAATTACGCATTTTACCAACCTGTTCTTGGGGGAGGGTCATATTTTGCATTACAATATTTGGGGAGGGTCACATTTTACAAGCCGTAGTTTAGTGACCAAATTGAAGATTCAATTACCGGTATTGTAAATTTGTTTTGTGTGTTTTGATATGTAAAAGTGATATGAGCACTTTAAACATTTATTTTTACGAGTACTTTACATGCCAAAATACAAAAATAACCAGATTTAAACTGAATACCTTCCATAAGGGTAGTCTTGCAATTTCATGACTTATGCAAGAAATTTAGCTCTACATCTGTGATTTTTTCAAGTCCCAGTGAAAGTTAGTTGTCAAAAACGTTGTTCAAATATCAGGAAAGCTTGCCATCCTCAACTGCACTTGGCTTTTGTGATCCCCTACATACGAGGGATATGTGCACCCGTTTCCACGGCAAATAATAAACAAAATTGAAACTCGCATAACAATGCTATTACCCATCAGAAAGTTTACACACTTCATGGTACGCATCGTAAGAGTGTATGTATTCCTTAACTTCCTGGTTTACCTTTCATTGACGTTGGTGGTGCACTTTCAAAACGAAGTGCATGTGAGACCAGACAATCGATCCATTAATTACGCAAATTGCTCATTAATATTCATTACCAAAACTTAATCAGTTCTTGCCATTAATTAACGGAACAGTTGTTAAATTTCATTTGAATTGAGCCAGCCATTTTGGAGAAAACAATGACCCTGTTTATTTCCTTGAATCCCTAAATACACACTGAAACATTTTGTAAAATTTACTCCATCTATATAATCTTTGTTTTAAATAGTCTCTGAAAATTTACAAAAATTTACAAAGATTTTACAAATGTTATACCCAAATAAGTGCAGATCTGTTGCTAAATATCATCTAAAGTAGAAAAAGCTGCAACTGCTATTACAAGCCCTTTTTTGTTGCTAAGTAAGAAAACAACTAAACAAAAACTTTCATTACAACAATTCCTGATCTCCATTTATACATGCATAGCTATGTTTTGCTAGTCTGTAAGGTGTAAGGTACACTGTGATGGGGCGCCCTCACACATCGGTCAAGCTCTTTCATCATGTACCAGACGGAGCAGGCTGGTGAGGGCAGAGTGACACAATGTACTGTGCAGTCTAATGTTTTCATGCTAAACACTATTCCCCAAATAATGCATCAGCAGTTACTCCAACAAAATTAAAGAACTGTTTTGTCTCAAATTATTACATTGAAGAGTAACAAAGGTAAGTACATTTTATAATTACCATAGTTACAGTGTACCTGTATTATACAATAACTGCACTTAATTGGCATTTGCATATCTTAAAGTGGCCATATGGATGAGAATTTGGTATTTATTTTGGATTTTTATTTGATAAAACAGCTTCACTATGTTTGTATACTTGAAAAAATAATGTGAAAGAGCATATACCAAGTCCATGTTCATAACTCAATACAGTGCAAAAAGATGGAAAAAGTGTAAAAAGTTTGTTATTGTACGTACAATAACAAATATTTTATACATTGTTTAATGTTTTGCAGTTTATTGAGTTATGAACATAGACTTAGTATATGTTATTTCACATTATTTTTTCAAGTAGAAAAACATAGTGAAGCTGTTTTATCAAATAAAAATCCAAAATAAATACCAAATTCTCATCCATATGGCCACTTTAAACACATTATGTAAATTGTTGAAATTAAATATTAGACATATTACCTGAGATTTTATGATTGCAGAAAAGATGTTCCAGTATTGAAAAATTGGACAACATATGCTTTGATATATGTTGGTTGAAAAAGATCCATATTTGATTATTTGTAAAATGATGTTTCTGAATAAATATACATTCCAAGTGTTCAAATTATTTCCAAATACCTAATATCTTAGTATCATAATTTATGACCTGTTACCTTGACAACAGATAGTCTCTTATAATCTTATGTAATTGTTTATCAAAGTTAAACAGCATATTGCATCTCATTTTCATCATTCATACATCATGTAAATACATAATTATGTTTAAAATAACAAATTATGACTTTTAAGCTATTATCCAATGATTATTAATGTGATATGTATTTGTAATTTTACTAAAAATAGTTGATATTATGTAAAGGTTGCTTAAAATTGTGCAACATCAGAAATTAGCACACAATAGCATCTGAATTGTCCCATCACATTAAACGGTCTGAGCAGCTGCAGCGCATCCATCAGCTCTTGGATCAGAGCCTACCCAATACACATTTGGGTCGTCATAGTAATCCTCCTTGTCTTCTTCACTCCTTGCATCCAGCCACCAAGCTCCTTTAGTGATGATTTGTCCTCGACCAAACAAGGACCTGCTGTACCATCCAGTCACTGGTCCCTCTACTGTGTGTCCCATAGCTGCTAGTTCCTGCATGACTGTCTGTGACATACCATCTTCAAAGGAGATCTTTTGAGTTGTGGAAGTGACTGACTCGACACAGAACCGTGGCATGTCCAATGCTGTCTGTGGATCCATACCAAACTCAAACATGTTGAGAAGTACCTAGAGTTAAGCATATACATAGATAATTGTTAAGATATTAGTCACAATATATGAGGACCACTTCTATCTTCTGCAAAATAGTTAGAAATGAAGAAATGTGGCTTGATTTTTATGACTGACCAAAGGTCAGGTCAAAGGTTATACTCATTATGTTCTTGATAGTTTTGCATAAAAGAAACACTTACCTGTACATGACCCTGCGGCTGCATAAATCCACCCATTACACCAAAACAAGCCATCAGATCACTGGTATCTGTCTTGGTTGCCATAGCTGGTATGATGGTATGATATGGTCTCTTGTTTGGTGCCACTACATTTGGATGGTCTGGATCGAGAGAAAAGTTTGCTCCGCGATTCTGCAATAAGTATAGATATCCATTTGCATTTGACATTGGAGACAAGGTCGACAAAATTACTGTAGGATAAATTAGTGGCAAGGGACAAGTCATAATTTTGTACAACTTTGATAGAATATTTCCGAGGTGAAAGTTTTTGTAAAGGTGAAAATCATTTTTATCATATTAAATTTATGCTATTGTGTACGCTATCTTGATATCTGTCATATTACCACAACTCCAGTACTTAGTGAGATAATTCTGAGCTCATAAAAATGTCACCATTGGGAAAACAGGAAAACTATTTCAATATCTTGCCTTGGGAAATGAGAGAGATTTTTTCTTTTAGCACACATTACCTGTAAAGTAAATCCACAGCCTTCTGGAACTAAAGCTGTACCAAAGCCTTGGTAGTTACTGTTGATGAAGGAACATGCATTTCCATCCTTGTCAAGTACACTAAAGTACACAGTGTCACTACTTGGAGGACTTCCACGTGTCACTTCTATTGCCCTGGTGAAAAAAAGATTTTTTGTTGAAAATTCACACTTTATTTATTTTCTAAAACACCTTCCTATTCTGCAATGGTAAAGGTACAGTTCAAATCACAGCATGAGAAAGCAAGGTAGTAACAATTTGAGTAATACCAGCATACTAGTATGTCCCTTGGGTTTGAGGTTTTCAAAACTGATTATCATCACTATGGTGCTCTAAACTTGGAGAAAACTAAAACAATTATTCATAAGTAGTCTATCAAATGAACATTGTTGAAAATAATTAGTGACTTGTACATACTAGTAATTCATGAATCTTTTAAATGGGGAACAGCGATGAATAAAATTATGCAATTTTTCATATCAAGAGAGCCTTACAATTTGATTAAAATCTGATGACAGAGAAGGATTGAATTTTTAATTTGATGAGTAAGTTTAATACAAAAAAAAAATATATCAAAAACTTTTCAGTTTCAGTCTAGAGATTTGCTATGGAAGTCCATGCATACTTGTCTGGGTCAATCAGTGCACGTCTCTCAGTGGCATAGTCCTTTGACAACATTCCTTCTGTAGGTACGTTAACCACAGATGGGTCTGCTACATAGTATGTAGTATCAGCAAAACTCAGTCTTAGAGATTCAATCAGATAGTGCAGATACTGTGTTGTGTTGTGACCCATCTCTGCAAAGAAGTAACACACATTACATAACATCATACAGAAGTTGTATACTGTACAGTGTGATTTGAGTTCTGAACAATGTACAAGAACACAACAGTAAACTTTCTAGTAATTTCTGGGCTGAGTAACTTGATAAAAATGAAAACTACATGCCAAACACTTTTATATAAAGAAAAAATTGTATCACACCAGACCCACGAAAGCCTCTTTCTTGACTCCAACTAGTCTAGTTCCTGACGGACTGTATTCTGTACTACATTAACTTCACACTTATACCGTCTAGTCAAGCCTGTGACTCTCGCACGGAATTCTATGCTCCCACCTACAGCGTTCATATAAACATGATGATGTCATTGCATCCCCAGGTTATTTTAGTTTAAACAGACTGGAGGTGGAGTCCTGGTTGGACATTGGACATATAGTCAAAACAGCTGTATCAAATGAATATTAATGAGCGATGAGGACAGCCCGTCAATTTGTGATGGATTACTACTGACATGCGCCATTCAAGTTTCGATACAATTAACACCTTGAGTCACGGGCTTGACTAGGCGGTTTAAGTGTGAAGTTGACGTAGTACGAAATACAGTCCGTCAGGAACTAGACTAGACTCCAACAGGCCAACTACAGAGTGTTACTGGTCTCTGAGCCTTCTCGGAGAACACATACTGCAATGTATGTATTAGGTTATTTTGTAACTTTAAACGTTGGTACTTTGTCATTTATCTGTAGTAAAACATAAATATAGTGCATTCATATAGTACATAAATAAAGTATATGCCATAATCAAGTTATTGAAAAAACAAAAGAATTGTGCAGTTTGGCCACCATGAGTGCTGTTCGGAAGCTGATTTTCGGAACCAGAAGTGAGAACCAGAATAATTGACTACAATACTGGCCTACATTCCTTGAGAATAAAGATAAAACCAAATACCTTTGAGACCAGGGATACCCTCCAAAATGTTTAGAGCCATGAGAGCAGTGATTCCTTGTCCGTTGGGTGGCATTTCCCAGACTCGGACACCTTTATAATCTGTAAAGATTGGCTGGTCATTGGTTGACACATGACTTTGTAGATCACTCAACTCCATCACACCACCATGTTCATTGACAACATCTACAATAGCCTGGGCAATTCTACCTTCATAGTAACCTGTTTTACCATTGGTTGCAATTTCCTGTGAAAGATGTATTCTGATTAAATACAAACCTACTTGTATTGTATAAGGTTCAAAGGTTACAGAAATGACAAGAGGTCAGAAACAGAGGTCTTTTTCATGTGAATAGGAAAAAAAACCAAGTATGTTGTCAGAACAAATGTCATGGCCATAAAGAAGTATAGGTGTTGTAAGAAATTCTTTAGGTTATTTATTTTGGATGATTCTCAACAATGACTGCTGATTCACGCATCATCACAGACTATTTCTAATGGAAAGATGCTATGTGCACTTGGGGAGGATTTACCTGTTGACAGTACTTACTTACTTGAGCAATGACAATGAGATTAAAGCAAACCATGGGGAGGGGAGAAGGGGAGGGATGTGTGTCTTACCCTGAATGTTGCTGCCATATTCTGCAAGAACATGATTTGACCAGCTTTAGGTGCAGCACCATTCAGTAACATTTCATGACCATGTCTATTGGCAGGGTTAGTAAACAAACCCTCGCTGTTCTTCCAACTCAAGGCTGATAACACATTGACTGGGTACCCAGTCTCTGCTAGCTTGATGGCTGGGTCCAGAATTTGTGCCAATGTTAGCTGAAATAGCATGGAAAAGGGAGAAAATTGTGGTTTACCAGTACAAGTTAGAAATCAACTTCCGCTGATATTGATGTATAGACCAATAGAAATCTTCCTTGCTAATTTGCTACAAATTTCTATTTCAGGAAGAAAACATCTTACTGAAAGCAGTTGAACCAATGGCTTAGGCTCAGTCCAATCATCAACACATGTTTGCAACACTGTTGCATATCACTCTACATGTATATCAGCCCCTAGTCACAATTTTAACGCCATCAATAATCAAATCAACCAACCGTTGACTTGTAAGTTGGTTAGTGTTCAATAAGAGGACATGTTTGGCTTTGCTTTGTTCTGCCTAAACTTATCCATGGAGATCTTTCTAATCTAACTCTAACCGTTACATACGTTTTGTTACGAAGCAAGGTTCAGTCCAACTACAAAATGATGACACCTAGTACAAGCAAGTCTTGAGGAATGTCAATAGGTCTGTAAGTACAGTAAACAAGACATGATTTATAGTTATACTGTTCAAATCTTTACTTCTACCTTCACTTGCTGACAATGGAATTCCTCTCATTTCTTTTCAATGGACTAATTTAATACTGGAGTATGGTTTTATTTGTCTATTGTGAGAAAGCCACATGTGTGACACTATTGCAAAATCCACAACTGAAATGATACAATAATTGCAAATATTGTTAATTACATTGCCACTGCCAAATCTCTCTACAGTATCAATCCAACAAGCTGCGGCACCAGGTACAGTAATGTTTAGAGCATGGCGGCTAGGTACTGGGTTGTTTTCATCGTAACCAAGACTGTTCAAATAATCCAGATCTAACTTAACAGGTGCACGTCCACTGAAATATAAAAAAACCATACAAAACATGTATTTATATTGGCTAACTTGACAGACACGTCCACTGAAATAAACAAGACCAATGGAAATCAACAGAAAGAGTTCCCTTGGCTCAATCTGCCTAGCAGTATTCCAGGGCTCATAGACTACCGAACGTTGTATCTAGAATATCACATACATACAGATATCTTGTGATGCCTACTAAGCCCTATTGAACCACCTCAGTGTTCAGTTGTGCTAATAATCACAAAGTTATCAGACTTGGAAATTTCAATTGCCATGAACTTTACTGATTATTGATAGTTCAGTGTACATATCAAAAGTTGACAAAATGTCTCTACTTCCTAGAGTGCTGTTCTCTTTTAAGGTTGTGATACTATGCTGATAATATTTTGATTTCAAATAAATATATTTACAAGAAAACTCACCTGCCATTAATTCCCTCCACTGCTTTTGTAGTACTGTTGTAAAACAAACAAAATGCATCTCCTCCGATACCTGTACTACCAGGTTCAGTCACATTCAGAGCGGCTGCCACGGCAACAGCTGCATCGGCAGCATTTCCACCTTTGTTCAGGATGTCTATTTTGAATAAAAACACAAAATAGTATAAAAGTAAAATTTTAGACACAACAAAACAAGTTTAAACGAGTCATTGAGAATGACATATTCCCCGCTATGATTGGGTTTTAAGGAACTGGCAGTTTATGTTGTCATTTTCTTGATATCACTACTCTGATCACACAACAACACTTGTGAACCTAAATCAAACAGACTTAGATATGTTGTGTCTGCTCGTACGACATGGAACATGCCTACTCATGTTGTGTCTCCTCGTCGGACATGGGACATGCCTACTCTTCAAGATGACATGATGGAATAAACCATTCAACAAACCATTGAACTACATTGGTGGCCCAGTCAATCCAGCTTGTACAATTGGTGATCTGGAAGTATATAGCTCCTGGCTTGTTGACGGAATAGGGAAATACATGTATGAAGGCCTCTGTACCATTATATGTCCATGCTGGGTTACTAATTGGCAAGAGCTTTGAGCACATCTAACAATAATTTGTTGTTTTTCTTATTTATATACATGAGACTTATGGTACAAGATGCACATGTTTGTAAAAAAGAAACAATTTTGTTTTTTCAAAAAAAATTTAACAATGAAGGTTTGAGAAAGTATGAGAAATAACTATATACATTCAATCTGATTAAAATCCGATGTAGTGTACATGTCATGATTTCTTTTTGGCTGTTACGTTTGCTGTTGTTTGTTCTTTTGTGAGTGTCGTTACATACATCTGACACAATACCATAGGTTTTCCTGAACTCAATCTTGTATTTACGAGTAGCCAACCAGAATCTGTCTTGCAAGATAACACTCAACGTTCGAAATTGAACAAAAGAGAATGACGCAAACAATAATGATAACATTGTTGTCAGCACTCTGACAAACTGTACCCATATGTTTTGGCGTATTATGCATTTTCACTGATTAAGAGAATTCACTCAGTGCTCTTGTGTGGCTCACAAAAGAACAAACTATAGTAAATGTAACAGCCAAAAAGAAATCATGATGTGTACATGTACACATCAGATTTTATTCAGATTGTACATACATTGTGGCAGTTAACATTGATTGACAGTATTTATTAAAAACTCCTGAAAACTAATACTTTACAGGCGAGTAACACTAGTGAGGGCGTGTACAAATGCTACTGGACCCTGCAAGGTACAATGCAAACACTTCAAACTCATGTCACATGGAATCAGTGTTGTTCTTAGCTCTAGAAAGAAGGGGCTAAACTCAGAACAACAAAGTCTAACACTGAACGATAATATATGAAGGAAACAAAGGTAAATAAAGATAATTTAATTCTTTATTCCTACATCAGATTTTAATCACATTGATGTCACAAGCTGATCACCTCATCTATTTTAGTTGATGATGTAAATAAGGTACATGTTTTATTGTTTTTGTTGTAACTTATTTACATCATCACCTAGTATAGGTGACACTTATATCAAATGACACATCAATGGATATTTCCTTACATGGTAATCAACTAATACATGTGACATAGGATGTTCCATCTATGTTTGTATTTTAGTTGATGATGAAAACAAGATAAATGCAAAACAATGGAACTGTGTCACATAAATTAATAACATAAAATAAACATTCCTTTGTAAGCAACATTTTAGATTTGTCAACGAACTAATCAAATATGTCCACAGAAATGTCACAGGTTTGAATGACATTTTGATTACAGTATCAGTACATGTCATTTGTTCATACACATACACATACTCTAAAGTCTAAAATAAGACATGTCATTGAAACTGTGTGTTTTTGAGTGGTTTAGTTACCAGGGCAATTGAACACCTGATTAACACTTTCCACTAAATACTTTTCTTTGCTTATTTTCAAAAACATCTTATTTCACATGACTTTTAATAGGAAAGCATTAAATCAAAATGTGTTTTCAGCAAAACGCTGTTTTGTTTTTTTATCAAATGAACTTTAGATAATTGTATGCAGTATGCTGTCCTACTTCCTGACAGGTACATATATTTGGCCCCAAATTTCTATTTTGGAATCTCGCTGGAAAGGTAAAACGTACCAACTCACACCCCACCCCACCCACCCATGCCCCCTCAAAGCATACCTAACTAAGCTTATTAAAGGAGTCTGGTCTTAGATCTTAGAGTCTTATAATAATATATTACATTAGTCTAATACCTCCATGGCTTAACCATAGACAGTGGAGGGGGAGTCCATGGCTTAACTTACCAACTCCAATTTCTGTCGCTAAAGGTTGGCTGCTACTAGCACATCCGTGCATACATATCACCGGAGATCGTCGGGAATCGTAGCCTGGTATAATTGGGCCAGACATTCTGCTGCTGTCTAGCTCTTCTTACCTGCGCTGAAGTAATACTACCAGAGGACTGACACTTGGTGGCGCTTTTACATCTAATTAGCATAAAATGACGTAATAGGGGGGAATCCCCTAAAGCTTACAGCTGGGCATACAGCGGTACATGCAAGTGCCTATTATCTTGGTCATTGCGTGAACATATTGCACAGGGGAACGCATCATTGCTTAGATTGTCTTTATTTAAGTCTATTTCCATCGTTTTGTGTCGTTTGTTTTGTTCCGGGTAAGGTGGCGATCACCCAGAACAAAACAAACGACACAAGCAATGGAAATAGAGGTAAATAAAGACAACCTCCCGCTTTCACCACATCAGATTTTAATCAGATTGGGTATACACGATCAGCTAAATTTCTGCATGTCTCAGACTTTGACAAGATCTCGTACTTGAGTAAATAGATTCTTGTTATCTGAATCTTAATCAATCTATTTATATCAATTACGCGGCATAATTCAAAATTAGGACAAAGAACGAATACTTTAGTCATGCACGAACAATCCAAGATAAATTATTTTTGCTGATCGAGATATTCTCCTAACAATAAAACTATCGACACATGTCGCTATAGATACCATTCTAGTGTTACAATTGTTCCACATTGCATTTTATTTACACAATCATCACTAAAAGGGTAACTTTTAAGTATTTACTGATCAATACGCCATGTCGATGACTGTCATTTCTATTCATAGAATCACCTACTTAAGTCTAAAAGAGGCATAATGTACTCTACTGACAATAACAGCTAGTCGTTAAGAAACCAACGATACTGACACAGTTAGTCTTTCTTGGTGTTAATCCGCACTGGAGTTACAAAAGACGAAGTTACTAATGGGAGATTAGACGACCCCCTCCCAGACCACCACCACCACCACCACCACCACCACCTGGTAATTCAGTCGACTTTGCTTTTATTAGAAATTACATTCGGAAACATCGTAGAAAGAAATAATGAAAAAGTATACACTTTGAGCAGTTTATCAGCATTTGGTCAATAAATGTCTCTTTTCAGTATACAAGTATGGTGTATTTACTAATACACTCATGTTGAATCAGGGATAGTTGGGATATTATTGGCCTCCCCTCCCCCCAATTGCTTACACAAGAAATGGCCTATTACTTGACGTTTGCAGTTGATCTTTTAAAACCATGACTTCTGATTATTAATTTTGATCAATACTGGCAGATGTACAATACCGTCTGGCCATCCTTTACCGAAATACATATAAACCAAACTGAAACATTGATTTACTGTCCTAAAAACAAGTGCGCACTACCCCTATTGATTGGTACAACCTCAGACATCTATATTTCTATAGTGGTCTGAGACCACAGACTTGTCTGTGCTGAGACTAAGGTAAAATCAGCGTCACCTTTGTCATATGACAGCAGACGTCAAGACACAGTGTCGAGGATTATCGACTCCTTCGTTTCCATGCAGGCCAAAAGAAGTCATGGATGCCATAGATAACTCACTATCCTGCTTGCAGACTGAGTGGTTACTTGGGGAATACAGCTGCTGGGATTAATTATCAGCGAGTCCCGTAATACTTACGTCTGCACGCGGCACTAACATTTTATATACATGTGCATTACATTATAATATAGATATTTAGGCAAATTCTTCATTTGTGTTTTTCTAAATATCTTGGATAAATTTTATCTAATTGCGATTTTTCAGAAATCCAACATGAACGTACACAACATTCGTTTTCGGAAAGATAAAACAATGTCTGACACACAGTAGCCAAGTGATATACCGATTTGATTTGTCAAATTCGAAATTAATTGTTGTCAAAATTGTCAGTTTTTTGTTTGTCGGAGATTACTTATCAAATATTTGCCATATTTTTCAAATATCAGAAACACATAATTAAAAAAATAAAATCAAAGCCCTCAGTAAAGTTTCCAGAGGTTGTTTTATAAACTTGTCATTTTGACATCAAGAGTGGATACTACTAGTATAACTGACATTGGTTTGTCAACTATACTTTTCAATTCAAGTGACAATGATCACAACTGACTATAAAAGTAACAAGGACTGCCAGCTGTCCAACGACAAAGATTGTACAAATAACTGTAAAAGTGTTACATTTCTTAGAAAACTGTCTCTGCCAGACAATTGAAGCGTTTGATTAAACTAGATGGAATCAATAATCACTATTAAGTTTCCTGCCATGTAGAAACGTAGACTGCAGTTTTAGACAGTTGCTTGAGACACGCTGATATTCGCTGAACTATAGACGGATATATACGAGCGCCACCAACGATTGTATCTTAAAATCTCGAATCTTTTGTCTTTTTTTGGGGGGGGGGTCGATTTCGATTCTGTTACGAAAGGCATGTAAACGTGTAAGAGATGGCTCTCATCAACGATTGGATATCATCTCTAGAGCAAAATTTTGACGTCATCGCTTGCTGTGGTAAAGTGAAAGGAGTAGGTTCGAACAGTGCCCGCTACAGTTCTACTAGAATCATAGAAAGATATTATCATGAATTATAGTAAACTCTGGTAAGTATGGCCGAGTGACAACGCAATACTTCTAAAATCTAATATAGTTTGGTTGTTGAAAGATATCAATATTATGTTAAAATGCTATTTAATATGCTTATATCTGGAAAAGTATTCTCCTTTCGAAATAAGTATCATCCAACATAGTTCACTGCAGTTGATGTTTAGCAGAATGGTACTTATATAGGAACAGTAAACCATGGTAAGTATGGCTGAGTGAAACACAATGCGTTTCTTTCTAACCATGGTCATAACTAATTATAGACAGATAGTAGCTGTTGGTATATTACATTACTGTAACATGTAACTATTTGTCAATGTAAATTTGGCTGATAACTGCATAGACATAGGCAAAGCCTTTTGATTATCAGTGAAGTCAAGTGCAGTTTTTTGCAAAGGGTCAACGGCATCATTTGGTTAGGACTAAGACAACCAACATGAGATTTATGAGATTGTCACCACCCAACAACGGTACCTTGTATCGACAGGAAGTTGTCGTTTATTTGTATATGATGTCTGCGAACTCATAGTCACGGGAACAGTCGTCATCGATGCTACTGTGAAATGTATGCTGTCAGTTTTGCTACATTTTTGTGACGAAAGTTGTTGTCAAAGAGTTCTTCCAAACGGCGCGTTTCCATAATGATTCCCCTGTACCAGTGCATACACTACTGGGGTCAAACCATTTTAATCAGGGCTAGTCACCCCCCGAAACGCTGAGTTTCACCACGATATATATACACCTGGGGTTTAGGTCCACATAAAACTCCCGCCGCGCATTGCATTTGACATGTTTACAGGCCCTCAATGCTTTATCCTAAATTTCTCTTTCACTGTCTGGTACTCAAAAATACAAAGACGTTTTAATTTATTCACAGGTCGTTTGCTTTTGCAGTGCTACCATTGCAAGTGTTGACTATTGTATTCATAGACAGGTTAGCCAGATACGTCTATAGGGTCATCATCATTCAATTCATACGAGGTTTCACGTTGAAATGCCTTTGCTGTCTCTTCGGTCGAATAGCCCTCGTATCTTGTGTCATCTTCACACATTGATGGTAAGAACTCCACTAGGGTTGGTAGTTTAAGGATGATAGCTCTGTGAAGAAGCTCATTGACACCAATACAACCATTGTGATAGTTTATGAAGAACTGCACGAGTCTGGCTCTTGATTCAGTTGGACACATAGAGACAGCCTTGTCTAAAGATGAAATCGCACCGTGTTTTACAATTGTTTTTCTATGCCATGGTATATTCAGCTCTAAAAAGCAGGATTGTAACAGGAAGGCGACATTCTCCTCTATGCAGCCAATGTATTCTAGGTTGCTACCCATATTGCAAAGTACAGCCATGAGCATTTGATTGGTAGTTTCAGTGATTCCAAGTGACAATATCCACCGACAGACTGACGTTATTTCTTGAGTTTGGAATAAAAACTTCCCTGGACTCAACGACTTCAGTGTGACTGGATTCATAAGTTTGGACGAAGTTGAAAGTTTATGACTTTTCATAAACTTATCAAACCACCTGTAGCTCCTGCTCCTGAGACAGTGAAAACATGTTGGATCAACATCTTGAAGGTGTTTAGCCTGATGCGTGTCGAGCGATGGTACACTATCCATGAGATGGGGCAGAATATCCTGTCTACCAATACCACAAGCATAGTGAGAGGGTGACAGACCACTGGAATCTTTCGAATTGAATGTTTCCTTGGATACATGTTTCTTTAATTCTTTAATGATATCTTCACTTACAGAAAATTGTATTGCAACATGAAGAATATTCTGGTCGTTTGGGCCATGTATACCATCAGCATTTGCACCATATTCAATTAGCTTCTGGACGCACCATCTGTGATTGTTAGCAACGGCAAAAGCTAAAACTGAATATGGCGTTTCTTCACAATCATGTTCCAAAATGTTTGCCAGGTCACTTGGAGTTTGGTTACTGAGGAGAAGATCGATTATATCTGTACATCCTGTGGTTGCAGCAGCTCTTAGTATATGATGGAATGTATTGCACATGCCTTTATCCGTGGCATGCCAAAATGACGGCATGTATATGCATCTAGCCTTTATTTTGCTTTTTGCAGCCCCGGATGCACCTGTTAGTATATCATGTACAAGCGGTATACTTGTTATTGGTGCAACATCAGGCACAGACTTAAGCTTGTACAAATGAGGGTGATGCTTCCACTGCATATGATCTCGATACATGTGGGTTATTGGTGTATACCTGCTTCCAATGCTTTGACATGGTGACACCTCCTCTTTGTGAAGATCTGAATTTTCCTTTAGATGATGATGTAACCAACCAAATGCAAATGAATCACGCATCACATACTCGGAGTATGCTGATCTTACATTGCTGCCTTCAACACTAAATAGATGACATAGTAACTCATTATGGTTTTTCAGGATACCACTCTCCTGCTCCTCAAGTCTGGACATTTTAAGGTAACAGTCATGATTCCCTTGTCCCATTGCATACATTGCTGGGGTCAAACCATTTGGATCAGGGCTAGTCATCCCCGGAATGCTGAGCTTCACCAAGATATCTATTACATCTTGCCATCCATGGAAAGCAGCAAAATGGTACCATGATAGTTTGGCATGTGTGAGAGAGATGTTTGGGTGTTGATTGTCACCTATCCAACTGTCTTTTGCATTTTGTAGCAAGTAAAGCACCATATTATGATGTCCTTTGACTGCTGCTATATCTAGTACACTTGGGAAGGGTTGCCCTGTAACTGTAAATCGATTATCATCTTCTAGCAGGTGAGACACACTGATGGCATTGTAAGGATTCACTTCAAACTTCTCACATACATAAAGCATCATCTTGTACTGACCAGCCATGGCACTTATATACATTAACTCAGCTGCCTCCAAGTCCCCGGACTTCATTTCTTTCACTTTGGCAACCCCTCCAGCTGCTGACAACAAACAATCAAGAACATCCACATTCCCATATCGACATGCAAAATGAAAAGCAGTCCAGTTTGATCGCCGGATATTACTGGTACCCTGATAAAACAGGGTGTTGTTTGTGGTTGAATACTTAATCCTACCATACACAATTATGTTTGTCTTAAGTAACTCCTGAACTATATTGACATGTCCCCTTTCACAAGCACAATGAAGTGCAAGTATGATGGCATCCTCGACATCATTACATGGTGTTCCAGTAATTAGTGCTAGGGCCTGCTTAGTCACATCGAGTTCCCCATCTTTTACTGCCCCTATGAGAATTTTTACAAGGATTGACTGGTTAAGTTCAAGCTTGTTCAGGAATACTGATAGTACGGGCCACAGCTTGATCTTTTTACAGTGAAGCACTACCTCCTCCATTGGCTTATGAGAACTTTTCTGAAAGAGTTTCTTCATGAAATTTGCTGTTTTTGGTAGTTGCCCCCGCATCGTCAAGGCAAGGTAAATCATTATATCAACAGGTTGAAAGTTAGAGTCACCTTCCTCTAAACTAAGCTCGTTGCTATCTGATTGATATTCATCATCAGTCCCCCTTGTCAACACACTTTCTCCAGTATGCGATGATTGACCAGTTAGGTTTGACAGGGACATCTCGATATTTTTCTGAGGTGATCCATTTTCTAGTATTGGAGACAATGACTTCTGAACATCAAGACCATTGGTCAGGAGCACATCTAGAATAACCTCATCTTGCAGTATGCAGAGAATGAATATCAACAGTTGATGGTCTTGGCATGATAACACTTGTTTATTTTTAATCAAACATTTCAGGACGTTTTTCCATTCACACTTTCCTCCTATGAAAGTAGACGAATCATCAAATAGGAACTGTTGTATGATGTGTCCATACTTAGAGAAAATTCTTCTTTGTTTCCCTTGGATTAGGTGTTTATTGACTTTCATTTTATCAGAACAGCTGGCAACTAATGCAGCCAGTACTGGTGAGGCCCCTACTGTTGGATCAGCACCATTAGTCA
Source organism: Glandiceps talaboti (assembly GCF_964340395.1). Classification (NCBI taxonomy): domain Eukaryota; kingdom Metazoa; phylum Hemichordata; class Enteropneusta; family Spengelidae; genus Glandiceps; species Glandiceps talaboti. The sequence continues at coordinate 4,424,707 of NC_135553.1, read as the reverse complement.
TGAGATATTCAGTGATGTTGCTGTTGCCTGCATATGCTGCATAGAATAATGGAGACCGTTCTGATGCATCAAGCCTGTTGATAAGGTCTACTCTATATGCTGTTATTTTCTTGATGAGGTCCAGGTCTCCCTTTGCTGCTACTGTATGGAGTAGTGTTGCTCCTTTGTATAAGGCACACACTGACAATTGAAAGATGTATTTCAATTGATAGAGTGTTACTGGATCCAAGATAACACTGGATTGTTTTGATGTACCATTCCTGTAACACATATAATGGTTGCCAGTGCTACTTCTGCCTTCTGGGTTTGATTTCTTTGGCGATGCTTTTACAATAACTGCCAACTGGGGGTTTGCATTTGTTTTAAATCTAGCTGGCATGGTATCCAGAAGATTGCAGGTGCTTTCCACAAACCCACTGCTATCATATGTGGGTGAAATATACTTTGATACATACTGTGGAACATCTGCTGATGAGACACCATGATGTGCAATTATTTCCCCAATACATTTTGTACTTGATTTCACTTCTTTCAACAGGAACAAAACAGAGGCACAGTATGATGGAGAACACCCATTTTGGAGCAAGTAAACAGCAACATCTAGGTTCTGGTAAACAATTGCATACCACAAGGGTGTTCGGTTGCTGGAATCGCGAATTTCAAGTCCACCATACATGTCTGTCGTTCTTTCTGACAGGAGCCTTTGCAGTATCTTCAGTTTTCCTCCCCGAGCAATGAAGTGAAAAATAGTTCTGCCATGATTATCCTGTACAAGTTTATCCTTCACTGGTATTTCTATGTAGGCTTTCATTTGTATGATATCTTCAAGTAACTCCCAATCACCTCTGCTAACCACCTTCAAGGTCAACTTGGCAAGGCTTCTTGTGTCTTTTACTGCTGCTTCTGAAAACAGGATCAACAGACACTTGAGAGAACCTCGTATTAACTCAGTGTCACAGGGAACTTGCGAAACTATTAATTCATGGTCTTCAACATGGTCCAACTTGCTCAAACCTTCATTCAGCTTGATACCAGCATTCAGGAAAAGCTGAAGGATTTTATCATCATGTAACAGACATACCAATAATGCAATACATGGCAATTGCTCTGAGCTATTTACAATATCTGGATTCTCTTTCAGAAGAATCTGTATGACGTCACACCATCCACTATTCACATTGGAAAGAGTCTCTGCTAGTGTACTCTTGATTTTGTCATGGATATACAAAGTGAAACAGTTGCGGATGTGTGCTCCAGTTTGGTAGATTTCTGCAGTGTGTATTTTTCGCCTGTGAACATAGTATGCAAGGAGAGTAGCTAGCATGCATGATGGGCCTTGGTTGACATCAGCACCTTTCTTGATAAGGTGTTCAACAATCTTTCCATTTCCAGCTTGGGCTGCTAAAGACAGAGGTGTCATCCCATGAGCATCAGTAATTGACACCAGATCAGATCGATACTCAAGAATTTTCTGAACATAGTCGAATTGACCGAGACCTGCCATCATATGAACTATTGACCATGATTTTCTATCAGCTGTTTGAGCTAGCTTAAATAGGAACTGCACTTCTTTGATTTGTTCAACAACCTGTGCTGCAAATGTATGTTCTTTGCTGACATTTGGGTTTGAACTTTCTCTTTTGTCCTTCTCGTTTGAAGATTCTACAGTTTTATCCCCATCTTTAGATTCCAAAGCAGTACTTGTTGGGAAAATCAACCTAGCATGAGCAACATCTGGTAATTGGCTAGTACATCGACCAAACACGGTTTCCCAAATAGCCTTACTTCCATGTGAAGACTTGGTCATTTTAACTCCCCATCTCAGGTGAAGAAATATGTCAGCTGCAGGTACCGATTTACCGGGTTTAGAACCATGTAACAACAATCTCTTTGCGACTGCCCAATGTTGGTGTGCTATTGCATACCAGAGTGGGGTCCGTTGACTGTAATCCAGCAGATCAATATCATCTTTTACATCTGGACTTAAAATCCTGTTAAGGATATGTAGCTTCCCTCCCCTTGCCAGATGATGCAGAATACACTGACCATGACTGTCCAATTGTAGTTTAGAAGTGACACTTCTCTTCATATACTCATCTACTTTTGTTATCTGTTCAATAAATGTCCATTGCTCTAGTCTTGCTGCCTGTAGAATTAACTGAGCTAGTTCATCTTCTTCTACAACCTCAGATAGGATCTTCTTTTTGATGCAATGTTTCAGAATTTCTAAGGCAACACCTTCATTTTGACTACCAACAGCGACTTCAAGATACGACCTTATCAGGATGAATGAATAGAAGTTTGGATTACACTAAAGAACAATACATATGGAATCATAGGACATAGCACCACAAATAATTACTGGATACTTCAGAAAGAGGACTGCTTACCTTCCTTCATGTCTGCACCTTACATCGACTCCTTTCTTCAGTAGCAATGCTACAGCTGAGAGATTGCCACTTTTGCATGCTCTGTAGATACCAGGACCAGTGGCAGGATGATCAACATCAAACTCTCCCCTTCCAAAGAAAAGGTATTGAGAAACATGAAAAATTTGTTATGGATATACTCTACTTTGAACAGAGATATATAATTAGTATTTGATATAAAATAAGAATATTAAGGTTCGAACGTGTAGCATGCCTGTGAAATGGAATGTCCACCTTAATATTAAGAAAAGAAACACTAGTATTAACGTTTAATAGCTACAGAATGTCCTACAAATGACAAAAATAGAATATAAGTAAAGAGAACAACTTACTTGGGATTCAGAAGATTATCTATTTCACGATCTAGTGCATGAACTTCAAAACCTGAAAACAGATTTAAGTATATGTATTTATCGTGTTATCTTTCGCTTTTCAGTTCTCCTATTAACTTCATGTCTTATAAGTGTTTGATGTCACACATATCAGTGTAGGATCATGGTTGCATATTGTTTTACTCAATATAATCAGAATAACGTCTGTTTTAGGTTTAATGTATGCATATTTCAAATAAACATAATTCTACCTGGTATGGGCTTGGTTTTTGAAAAAGGAACTTAAAAGTTCAAAGTACTTATCACTTACCAAATTTGTGATGTATTTCCAGAAGTGCCTTTACACCTTCTATCTTCTTATTAACTACTGCAAACTCTAGAGGTGTCCGACCAAAACTGTCTCTTTCCACCAAACATCGTTCATCTGTAACAAGGGCGCTTATGGCTTCTGTATTATCTCTCATTACAGCTAAGAAAATGGGCTTATGTAGAACTTGTGCTCTGTCATTTCGTTTATGGCAAAATGCTGTGGTGTATCTTTTCCTTGCTTCTCTAGAAAATGTTCGAGGGGGTGGTGGTGTCTCATCAAGGTGGCAACTCCAAATCTCGTCCACGCATTTAAAGTTTCGCCATGGTTTCCATATTCTAGGACAATGTTCTTGTGGTATTGCTACTTGATCCTGTTTCGCAGTTGCGGTTGTTATAGCCTCAACAAAAGTGTTTGCATCGGTAGTAAACAGGTAGGTATAGTGAAGAGCATTTAACCCAATATTGTCAACAGCCGAGATATTTAGTCGATGGCTGTATTTCTTAACCATCATCAAACTAAGACTTGCATGGCTATTGTACAAGGCAGTAAGAAGAGGTGTCCTCCCGCTATTGTCTTGAATGTCACAATGCACATTTTCTTGCTGAATAAAGAATGTGGTGATTCCTGTATGACCCCTTTGGCAAGCATAATGCAATGCAGTCGCGCCTCTCCAGTCTTGGGCATTAGGATTACATTTCTCCCACCCCAGAATGCATTCAACAACTTCTAGATTACCATTCTGGCTTGCTTCGTGTAAAGCTGTACGTCCAAGGTAGTCACTCTCTGAAACATCAATACCCAACTTGATGATTTGTTCCAAGAGTCCTTTTTCTCCTCGTGCTGCAGCCCATCCGAGAAACCGTTGATTTAATAATCTGTCTTTGCAAGCTCCTAATACCTGCAATCGCTCTTCAACTTTCAATTTACTATCATCCAGCAGATGAAGCAAGGCTCTTCGAGTCATATCACCCACAATTATTTTCTCAGATGTTAGTAAGTATACAATGACCTCTGTCTTCTTTTTCTGCAATGCATGGAAGAGAGCATGGCAGAAGTGTCTCTTTTCATTCATATTTGGTAATATCTTCTCGACTTCTTCTCTGTTGCCATTTCTGCTTGCTATGCAAAGAGGAGTACATCCACTGCTGTCTTCAATATCACATCTAGCATTACCTTTGAGTAACACATTGATGCATTTAGTAGACTTTGTCTCAAACGCTTCATGGAGCAAAGTACGTTTAAGGTGATCTTGGTTATTGATGTCTTCAATGTCAGCTAGGACTTTCTGAAGTATTTCTGCGTTGTCTTTTTCGATCATGAGCCTGGCTACATGATTTGTTAAGATATTCGGAAAATGATGTATTGTTGGCGCATAAGATTCCCAGAACTCTCCTGGAAGAAGTTTCAGAAGAGTACATGGTGTATGGCCAGTTACATCCATTTTACTGACCATGTCCGCTCCATGCTTAATTAGAGTAACAGCAGCACCTTGCTTCTTACAGTAAATGGCCAAATGCAAAGCTGTCCTACCATTCGAGTCTTGTAAATCCTGTATATCTCTCCCTAGCTTGTCGAGTAGTGTCTCTATTGTTTTCACATGTCCATTAGCAGCAGCGTAATGTAATGGCGTAGCTTTCCGCATGTCGACCAGCTGTATTATATCAAGAGGCATGAGAGATGAAAGAATATAATCTATAACATCGTTTTTACCGTAAGCAGCTGCCTCATGCAAACCTACAAAATGAATGGTAACATATTTTTAGCATATCAAGTGAATTTTGTGAATTGTAAATTTTGAAATAGATAATTCCTAGTAATCCCTACTTTCAAATATGTTCAACCTTAATGTTTGCAACAAGGGTTTGGCAAACAAAGATGAGGAATAAACTAAATGCAGATGGTATTCAATACCTGTTGTAGTTTGCATCATCCTGTTTGTAAAGTTACCAAAGGGTATGAAATCAAAGGCCCAGGCTGGAACACCATCAACATTTATCCTTGGTGGCCCAAGCTGGCTGATCACATCCTTCGCTGATCCTCCCTGTGGAATCACAATGACATTAACTACTGTTGCAAACGTTACATCTGCACTTTTCCATTTTGTAGTTAGGTATTCAACCCCTTGGAAACGGAAGCCCTCATTTGGTGACCCTTTTGGTAGCTTCGGAAGAATCCTAAAGATGGTCAGGTCCAATTCTTTGGTTTTTGGAATTACTTTCATGTTATGGAGAAAGACGAAGTTGGTGTGTGGTATCTCAACGGTCAACTGCTGCCTACACTGACCAAGAGTTGTAATCTCTTCAACCGGAAGAACAACGTCTTGATATGTGCATTTGATTTTCTTTGGCAAGTTTGGCTCCTCCTCATGGTGTTGTTGATGATGATGATAATCGGTGTCATCGGTTTGGTGTAAAATTTGTCCTGGTAGGGCTGCATTTTCTGTTTGAGAATCTGCCTGCTCAGGCGAGTATGAAAACTGATTAGTCAGGTATACGTTAGGTTGCGGGCCAACACCATTAGTCACTGTTTGATATTCAGGATGGTCTACTTCATTTGAAGATTGAAACGAATGCTGTGTTTGGTTTTTGGTCCCTGACTGATCTGTTTGTATTTCATTTCCAGTTTGACAATTTGGGAGTCTAAAGATACGGAAGTGTACAGGAAGTAACCAAGGCCTTGGCGGTCTTGCTTGTTCAGGTATAGGCGGAGTCGGTGTCGGCAGATTCGAATGTACGTCTGACTCATTACATTCTGTATCGAAATATAGGAAACATTGAATATTTAATTAACATCAAGGAACATAATTGGACATACATACATACATACATACATACATACATACATACATACATACATACATACTGCACATATACTATTATACATATACATACACACATATATAGTACGTACGTACGTATTCAAAAATACAGGGAGCAGTGATCATGTGATTGCCAATTTCATTCATTAAGATAAAGACACCTTGTCCATTCTTCCATTATATATGACTTTTTGTAAATGATTCAAATGTCATTCTCTAACTATGATACCAGTAACACTTATATTTTACCCGGAGTCTTAACCTTTTGGAGATTACTGAACCGAATAACATTCAATCGTATGCTGATCAGGTGATTCAGAAAACGCGTACATTTCAAGTACATATTTCTAAAACTTGTGTTTTAATCAACTTTAAGTAGTATTCAAAGATACATCACAAAAGTTAAGCGGACTTTCGACAGTCCAGCACGCCACTAGCTTCTATAACGTAAAACAGATCAAAGGTGAAATAAATCAAAGGAAATAGTCGAAACAATGAGACAGTTTGACTGCTTGATTGTTACTCCATCCTTTAATACTGATATTACGAAACGCCGTTTCATCACCCTCCACCCTCGCAACTCCAGTATTCAGTATTATATAAGCACGGTGTGATGTGCGAGTTACTAGTATATTGAGCTGGGATCAGAATTTATGGAGGGGGTGGGGGAGAAATTATCTGGTCAAAACAAATTTCGCAGTCCCAGTTCGCGCTCTCAAAAAATTTCATGGCACCCGAAATCAACCCGAGAATTTCCGTAGCCCCTCCTTCCTGGGTACATATTTTAATATGTAATTGTACAGTACAATTACATATATGGACAGTATGGTACACTACATTAAACCACCCACAAAACAATTTCAGCGTCCATACATAAGAATGTGAGATTTCTTTACAAATATATGTGGGCTTTGTGAAAATGGTCTCATATTGGGCTGTACTTGGAGATTCTTAGTCAGCAGGGTTTTATCTTTCAATCTTGATTCTGGGCAGAGAGAGAGCATCCCCAATGATAGCTAGTGGGGAGGGTGTGGGAGAGTGTGTCCGCTCCCCTCCCACAGTAAACGCCTTTTTTTAAAATGAGGATATGTAGGAGGCCATTTGACGGCATAAAATTTCAAACCATACACATTATCGAAACAATAATGTCAATACATTATTATACAACTCTGAGAGAGAGAGAGAGAGAGAGAGAGAGAGAGAGAGAGAGAGAGAGAGAGAGAGAGAGAGAGAGAGAGAGAGAGAGAGAGAGAGAGAGAGAGAGTGAGAGAGAGTGAGAGAGAGAGAGAGAGAGAGAGAGAGAGAGAGAGAGAGAGAGAGAGAGAGAGAGAGAGAGAGAGAGAGAGAGAGAGAGAGAGAGAGAGAGAGAGAGAGCGAGCGTTACATGTAACAACGTATTTCTTTCTATTTTACTGGGCTCAAATAGATTATTTCAGAACGCCATGTCGAAGAGGCAAGAAAGAAAAGAGGTAAGCTTTCCATTGTTTTACAACATTGTGTTCTCGTAAGCCGCATTACAACAATTAAAACCTAACTTATATGGGAGTGAAGAAAACAAACAGAGCAGAGTTGATATTTCGTAGAGGGAAGCCGACAGAGACTAGAGAGAGATATAGACAGACAGACAGACAGACAGACAGACAGACAGAGGAAAGCATGCACAAATACATTCGAATGGCTGTCACCCAATTCATCACTGAATACAGGTTTAGAAGGTATTGTGGTGAAGCCGCGAGAAATCGTTTAATTTACTAGGTGAGCGACTGCTCCTGAGGTTTAATTTGGTTCAAATCATGAGCAAAATATTGCGGGTCATGGCCCCCTTTGAACACTCAATTTTTTTTCATGGCCCTACAATTTCTCCCCAGGCCCACCCCCTGGCCGTAAATTCTGACCCAAGCCTTCGAACTACCCCCTTCAAATGCATGATATGATTATGATAAAACTACTTATGACCAAACATATTTCACATCGTGACGTATGGGATGGGAATGGGGCGATCAACAAAGTAATATGCACTTGGGATACGTTAGTAAATAATTTTAAAAGACCTACCGTTATTCAGAAACTGCTGTTTGCTCACCTGTAATTACTGCATGCCTATCATCTGAAATGAATGTTCCCTCCCAAGCTGCTTGTTGTTCTGTGTAGAGACAGTGAAATTTGAAGTGCATGTCAGTAAACAGTCGCAACTTGACAGCTGTAGATTAATTGCTCTGTATAAAACTGTCAACGTAAGTCAAATGTAGATTTTGGTCACGTGACTAGCAATTGGACTATCAGAATCGTTGAACGTATTTGAAGAAGAATACATTCTGAACTCTTTTTTTCATTTTTTCAAACGAAAACCGCTTTGATTATTATGTAACGAAATAAAACACGTCATATGAGCTCGTAAGCCGCATTATAACAATTAAAACGTAACTTATAGGGGAGTGAAGAAAACAAACGGAGCAGAGTTGATATTTTGTAAATTGGAGACCATGCTGCGTAGCTCTGAATGTATGTACGCATCCAGAACTCTGATACGTCGTGAGTGGAATGGAGATTTGTCAGAGTTCTCGATGGGTATATTTATAGAGCCAGATACCATCGTGAATCTGTAGAGTTTCTTTTCTCAGTGATTAAATACAGGGTGTGTTAGTTTAGTTAATTAGTAGTTAGTTAGTTAGTTAGTTAGTTGCACACTCCACTGGAGAGCTTCGCCACATTTTTGTAAGCACAACTTCTCCATTGCCCATTGTGTGTAGTAGATTACAAAGAAATGTGACGAAGTACTAGCAAATGAGTTAACCGATACAAAAGCAGACATTGTATATTTGCACATACCTTGATGTAACTGTGGAGTACGTGGAGGAGGTGTTGTGCGCCTCTCTGGCTGCGGCTGGACCTTGGTCGATTTGCACCCCATTCCTTTGTTCGAAGTCCTTCTCTGCTCTGAGTTTTACCTCGTAAAGCTAGCAGTATATAGTTTCTGTATGACCCTCGGATGTCGGTATTTGCTGTATCGTACACTATGGTATAGTGTCGAGTCAATTGGTAACCAAGCAAACAAAGTACACTGTACCTACGGGGCCCTAACAACGGGGATTACCCTCTATGGTACCACAAATATTAGCTTCATGATAGGCAAAGCATATAACACACTTATTGCTCGGAAATATTTCCACGTATTATTTCGGTCAAGCGTAGAAGCCCAAACCAGTCAATTCTTCGGGCTAGAAAAAGTTTTGTGACTTGGGGATGGGGAGCGAGATGTTCAATAACAAAGGGACCCTTTCTATTGTCATTATGTATAGACAGACGTCACACCTATATAAGGTTGAAAGTTACCGATATCTCTGTATACCCTTACCATCGTTACTCTGGGCAACCGCGTCGTTGGTTACTGGTGTTTACAGATGCCTACTTCCTCATGGTTATTCGGAACGCAACTGCGCAGTAGCAGAAATGCATGAGTTCATCGAAAAAATCGATTTGCAGGTTATACTCTTCTCATGAGCGATAACCTTTATAAAGAAGTTGCACTACAAGGTTGACAGGCAAGGTGTATTTGATCTAAACCCTGCGAATTTGCATAAGCATACTTACAAATATACTATAAGAAAAAACTTAGGAATTTTACACTGAATTTCCACTGACAATCAAATCTTCTATTTTCAATTCTTAGCTAAGGGTAGAAGGCAGATATTTTGGTTCTTAATTCACACATCCATTTCACATTATAAGATATTCGATAATGGTTCGATCACAATTTTTTTAAACGAACTTCTCACATATGATATTAAATTATCACATAACCATTACAAATTGCTTTGTAAACTCACACATTTTTAATTGCAAAATAAACATTAAAATTGTGCACTTTCGTTAGACCATGATATTAAACCAGAAGTTGACCACAAACACATTTATATATATATGACTGCGGCATCATTTACCATACAGAACGAAAATAGCACATCAATATAAAATAAATGACTGTTGACAGGAAAATCATGAGAAAATCCAAAGTTTAAATTTATTTGCACACACACACAGTCTGTCTGTCTGTCTGTCTGTCTGTCTGTCTGTCTGTCTGTCTGTCTGTCTGTCTGTCTGTCTGTCTGTCTGTCCGTCCGTCCGTCCGTCCGTCCGTCCGTCCGTCCGTCCGTCCGTCCGTCTGTCTGTCCGTCCATCCATCCGTCCGGCCATCTGTCTGTCTGTCTGTCTGTCTGTCTGTCTGTTTGTCTGTCTGTCTGTCCGTTCGTTCGTCCGTCCATCTGTCTGTCTGCAACTAGACGCTTGAGTCCAATGCCTGACGTAGCACAGCCCAGTTTGCAACTACTCATTAAAAGTGTGATTATTGCAGTTCCTTATTTACTTGAACTTTGACTTCCCACTTCAAATGTACCAATTTCAAATGACCATGTTCAATTCTCAGAAATAATCAGTGTTTCCAAGTGTACATCACCGAAAAGTTGCCTTGTTTAGGTAGTGTATGTATGTATGTATGTATGTATGTATGTATGTATGTATGTATGTATGTATGTATGTATGTATGTATGTATGTATGTACATTGTATGTATGTAAGAATATTGTTTTTTCTTGCATGTTCCGAGTAAAAAAATTAAAAATAGGCATTTGATTGGACAATACTGACGAAAATTGCACAACTCTTGAATATTTCAAAGTATAGGCACGGGTTGGCGTTACTCATTGCAAGGAACGGATTTTGAATATTGGAAATAATGATCTACTGAATTCATGGAAAAAGTTTTCGAAATTTTCCACCTCTCAATCTATTTCCAGTCGTATTTATGTACACACTATGGTCGTAAGATTATTTCTCTACATGTCTATGTGAATCTCTCTCACAAGACAATATTAATTGTGTGGTGTCTCCAAATGTTTGTGGTGTTATCTTTCAAAATAATTTCCCTTCCTTGTTACAAACATTTACAGACATAGAGTGACTCTCAAACATCCGTTTAGTACTCGTCGTCAATCAACTCATCTCCAGGTTCATAGTTCTTGCGACGTTTCGTACTGAAAGCAGTTATTTCCTCTTCAGCAGAATATCCCACGTAGTCTGTGTCATCTTCACATAATGAAGGTAATAGCTCAGTCAGATTTGGTAATCGTAGTGTGATTGCTCTGTGGAGAAGTTGTTTTATACCGACACTGTTGTGAAAGTCTATGAAGAATGCTACAAGCCTGTTTCTCGATTCTGTCGGACATAAGGATAAGGTGGTGTCTAAAGCTGCAATAGCTGCGTTTGCGATTACTTTCTCGGTTACATTCTTTGTATAGCACGCTCGTAACAGGAAAGCAATATTATCTTTATTGCAGCCAACGTCTTCAAGATTGTCACCTGTGTTGTATAATACTGCCATTGACATTTTCTGAGTGATTTCTGTAAATCCATGAGAAAGTATCCACCGATAGACTAATTTGGTTTCTTGTGTTGTAGATAGGTGAGCTCTTGGAATCTTCCTTGATGCTTTCAATGTGGCTGGGACCATCATATGAGTTGGACTCAGGTATTTCTGTCTCATAAACTTATCAAACCATCCAAAACTCTGGCTTCTAAGGCAGTGAAAACACGTCGGGTCAAAGTCTTCCAGGTGTTCTTCTTGATGTGTGTCGAGGTGTGGTATGTCATCTATGAGACTAGATAGTAAATCTTGACGACCAACACCACACGCATAGTGTGATGGTGTTAGACCACTAGAATCTTCGGTGTGACATGCATCATGGTCGAGGCTTTTCAATAATTCCGTAACGATGTCTTCACTAGCAGAAAAGTAAATTGCAACGTGTAGAATATTTTGGTCATGTGGACCATGTTTGCCTTCAACCTTTGCACCATGCCTAAGGAGCATCTTGACACATTCACTCTGGTTATTAGCGACGGCAAAACCTAGTGCAGAATACGGTGTTCCTTCACAAGGATGTTCGAAGATGCTGCTTAGGTGAGTTGGAGTTTGGTTACTGAGGAGAAGGTCGATAATGTCTGCACCTCCCATAGTTGCAGCTGCTCTCAGAATGTGATGGAATGTATTGCGCATATTTTGGTCACTTTTCTGCCAAAAGTAAGGCAAATGCATACATGCTGCCTTTATCATGCTCTTCGCTAGTTCGAATGCCCCTTCTAATATTCTCTGCACAGGAAGTATTGCTTGTGGTTCAAATTCCTGCACGTTCTGATACACCCAGTGCTGATCCTCATAAATGTCTCTCTTGACATGATTTTGGTACAAATGTGACATTGGTGTATGCATGTAGTAGCTTTCATTGTTTCTCTGTATACGTAGTTGTGCATCTTTATCACTTTCTTCATTCTCCTTCAAATGACGGTGCAACCATCTAAATGCAACGAATGGTCTGTTCATTACGTGAGCTCCATTTGTTGAAGAAGCACTGCTGTCGATATCAGAGTCACTATCATCACTGCCATCATCATCTTCATAGCTCAACATTCGGTGCAATACCTTGTAATGGTTTTCCAAAATTTCACCCTCTTGCTGCTCACGCTCAGCCAGTTGCAGGTAGCAGTTGTGATTACCATATGCCATTGCATACGCTGCTGGTGTCAATCCATTGTCATCGGTTGTAGCAACTCCTGGGTAATTCAGCTTTACTAAAATATCTATCACATCTTGCCAACCATAGTATGCAGCAAAATGATACCATGACAATGACTCGGGAATAAGAGAAGTGTTTGGCTCTTGAACATGATAACTACTCTGGCTGTCTTGTTTGTTTTGTAACAAGTAAAGGACCATTTCATGATGACCTTTGGTAGCAGCTATATCCAGTACACTAGGGAAGGGTGACACCTTGATTGAAAATCTGTGCCAATCTTCAAGAAGGTGAGACACACTTATAGTATTGTAAGGATCCAGTTCAAACGTTTCAAGTATGTAGACTAACATCTTGTACTGCCCAGCCATGGCACTTACATACATCAGCTCAGCTACGTCAAAGGCTTCTTGTACTTTGGGTATTCCACCAGCTGATGACAATAAACACTCAAGAAGACCCGGATGCCCATATTGGCATGCCCAATGTAAGGCGTTCCAGTTTGATCGCCAAGTACGATGTGTTGCATGATAAAATAGTTCATGCTTTCCAGCTGAATGATCAATCTTGCCAAACAGGTCTACCTTTGTAACCTGTGTCTTGAGTATCTCCTCAAGTATTTTCTGGTGCCCCTTTTTACAAGACCAATGAAGTGCAAGTATGATGACATCCTCAAGACCATTTGCAGGTGCGCCATTATCCTTGATAGATGCCAAAGCCATCTTAACAATATCTAGTTCACCATCTTTCACAGCCTGTATGAGAATTTCCAGAAGAATTGATTCGCTTAATTTAAGCTTGTTCAGGAGTACAGCTATAATAGGCCAGCATTTCAGTCTTGTACACTGAAGTAATGTATCGTCCATCAGCATATGGGTGCTTGTGCTGAGTAATTTGGCCATAAACTTAGCTGCTGTCTGCAGTGGTTGCTTTCCTTCCTCTATTGCAGTAAGGACCATCATATCCACAGGTTGTAAATTGTTGTCATCATCCTCTGACTCATCATCATCATCATCATCACTATCATCATCACTTTGTAACTTCGATGATTTGCTTTCAATTGATGTTGAAGACGGAGTTGCTTTGGTATCTTCATTTTCGATACCTTCTGTGCGAGGAGAAAGCGACTTCTGAACATCAAGACCATTATCCAAAAGTAAATCAAGAATTGATTCATCTTGAAGTATGCAGAGGATGAACAACAGGAATTGTTGATCTTGGCCTGATAACACTGCAGTGCCTCTCAGTAGGTGTTTCAGGACAGCTTTCCTATCATTCCTTCGTCCAATAAAAGCAGACAAATCATCCCATAGAAACTTCTTAAAGGTGTAATCGTATTTGTAGTATGCATCATCTTTCCATAGTGCAACTTTTCTTGAAGTACATGTTTTATCAGTACATCCACCAATCAAGGCAGACAAGACTGGTGAGGATCCAAGGAAAGGGTCAGCACCATGGGACATAAGATATTCAGTGATATTGCTGTTGCCTGCATATGCTGCATAGAACAGTGGAGTACGTTGTGATGTATCGAGTTTGTTGACCAAGTCTGCTCTATTCAGCATGATAATCTTAACCAAATCTATATCTCCTTTGGCTGATACTAGGTGGAGAAGCGTTGCCCCTTTATGTGCTGCATTCATGGATAACCCAAATAACTGGCGTACTTGATGTTGTACTTCAGTCACGATATTTCTCTCTGAGGGTTTGTTGATATTAGGCTTTGGAGTGGTTTGAGTCTGAGAGATCATTTTAGGATTGTCATTATCTAATGACTCTTCTACATTTCGACTAAACACTGTTTCCAAAATGGCTCTACTTCCATGTGTTCCATTGTAGGCTGCTCGTTTTCTTTTAGAATTCTTGTGTACATGAAGCATCTCCACCATGACGTGATACCAATACCAATGGGTCTGAAGGTTTTTATATACAATAAAAATATCATCGCACTGAGTCTGTGATGGCAAAGATTCTGGACATCTAGATCTCTTGACTGGATACAGAAATGGTTCAACCACAGTTGCTGATATGTACGGATTCGAACCATGTAATAACAGTCTCTTTGCCACTTCCCAATGTTGATGTGCTATTGCATACCACAAAGGGGTGCGCCGGCTGCTATCCACTGAATCAACCTCCTCTTTTATGTCAGGAGTTAAGACCGCATTCAGCATTTCAAACTTCCCTCCCCTTGACAAATGATGCAGAATAGACTGGCCATGACCGTCTGGTTTCAGTTTGGCAATTGCATCTATGTTCTTATACTCATCTGATTTAAACAGCTGCTTCACCACTGCCCATTTGTCCAGCTTAGCAGCCCTGAGTACACGGTTAACAAGCTCACCCTCTGTGCCTAGAACGTCAGCCAGGATTCTGTTCTTTTCACAATGTTGAAGTATTTCAATTGTCATGTTCTCATCCTTCTGATCAATGGCAGCATCAATACAGGACCTGTGTGAGATAAAGGAATCAATCATAATACACTGTCAACCTGACAATATCATGCTTTAGAAATATGAGATAAAATCAATATAAAATTCAAAAGCTTGTACTTACTTTCCTTCAAATCGGACATTTACATCAACGCCTTTCACCAGGAGTGATTTTACAGCAGACAAATTTCCATTCTTGCATGCTCGGAAGATACCAGGACCATGTGTAGGATGATCTATCTCAAATTCTCCCCTAGGAAAATAGAAGCATTCCCTTAATAATATTTGTTATGTTTTAAACAGTTGGCTAGCACTTTGGCTTTGCTTAGAGTTTAACGAGAATGAAAAACAATAACATAACATGAGAGAAATGCGTGATATGGTCTTCAAAGTTGGTTGATTGGAAATAAACAAGAAAAAACCCAAAGCAAAACAAAAATGAAAGACAAACTTACTTTGGATTCATGAGATTCTCGATATCAGACATCAGATGGTCAACTTCAAGCCCTGAAATTGAAGTTGATATGTTGATAACATCTACATGCATGAACAGTTTGCTAAATAGCTGTGCTAAACTATAATTCTTTTATGATTTGACTGAATTATGACAACATAGTATTGAAGTTTTGCTTGTTAAGTAAACAAAAATGCCAACCTACAAACGAATCAACATCCAACATATCATCCATCTTATCGATAAATGATGCATTCAGTCATAAACACAACCATTCGTGTAATGAATGAATGAATGAGTTGAATGGCCTGTAGTATAGTACACTTCCTATTGCCTCGAATGTGTATATTCCAATGGTCTTCCTGTTGGTAATTTTACTTGAACAAAAGAGAATTTTTCTTCCCAAATTAACGAAACTCTTTGTTTGTTTGATTTTGAACCAAGTTTATTAATACAAGTCATTCACTCACCAAACATCTGATGCATCTCCAACAGTGCTTTCACACACTCTGTCTTCTTGTGAACCAGCGCAAACTCTAATGGGGTTCGGTGAGAGCCATCTTCTTGCATTAAAAAGTGTTGATCAGAGACCAGTGCCCTAATGGCTTCGATATTATTCTCTATTACAGCCACTAAGACAGGGCTTTGGAAATCGTGCACTTTCGACTTTCGATCATGATGAAAGGCTTTAGAATATGCATCTTTTACTCCTTTGTGTAGTGTCCTTGGTGTTGGTGGTCTATCTTCTAGATGAGAACTCCATACCTCATCCACATGTCTGACATTTGGCCATGGTTTCCAAACTGATGTCTGTTGTACTGATGATTTGCTTGTTTGTTCCTGTTGTTCAACGGCTGATTGTACCATCTTCACATATGTGCTTGCATCATTTGTATATAGATAAGTGAAGTGAAGAGCTGTCATACAGATAGTATCTGCTGCTGACACATTCAGTTTATCACTGTACTTCTCTAGAATGGTGAAACTCAGGCCAGTATGTTTGTAATACAATGCAGTGAGTAATGGTGTTCGTCCGCTGTTGTCTTGGACATCACATAAAGCATTTTCCTCCTCAAGAAAGACGGTAGCAGTGTTAAGATCTCCAATCTGACAAGCATAATGTAATGGAGTTGCTCCCCTACAGTCTCGTGCATTTGGATTAGCTTTTACAGATTGAAGAAGGTATTGGATGACTTCGATTTTAGCATTTTGGCTTGCTTCATGTAAAGCTGTACGTCCAAGGTAATCACTCATCGAGACATCAATGCCTGTGTCAACAAAGTGTTCGATTAGCCCTTTCTCTCCTCGTGCAGAAGCCCATCCAAGGAATCTTTGATTTATTAATTTGTCTCTGCAGACTGTCAATATCTTCAAGTGATCTTCAACTTTCAAACGTCTTTCATTCAGCAGATGTGTCAATGCTCTCCGAGTGTCGTTGTCCAGGTCTGTTTTCTCAGATGCTAGTATAAGTGTAATCACATCAATATTCCTTTTCTCTATTGCATGGAAGAGGGCGTGGCAGAAGTGTCTCTTTTCGGTCATGTTTGGTAATATCTTCTTGACTTCTTCTCTGTTGCCATGTCTGCTTGCTATGCAAAGAGGGGTGCACCCACTGCTGTCTTCAATATCACATTTAGCATTACTTTTGAGTAACACATCAATGCATTTAGTAGACTTCGTCTCAACAGCTTCATGGAGCAAGGTACGTTTAAGCAGATCCTTGTTATTTACATTTTTAATGTTAGGTAGAACTTGTTGAAGTATTTCCCCATTGTTTTCCTTGATCATGAGCCTAGCTACATGTTTTGCTAATATGGGTGGTAAATATTGCAATATAGCTTCATTGGATTCCCAAAACTCGCCTGGAAGAAGTTTCAGAAGTGAACATGGAGTATGGCCAGTTACATCCATTTTATCAACTATGGCTGCCGCACTTTTGATTAGCAAAACAGCAGCATCTAGCTTGTTGCGGTAAAGGGCCAAATGCAAGGCAGTTTTACCATTCACATCTTGTACATCCAGTAAACCATTACCCAACCTATCAAGTAGTGTCTGTAGTGTTTTCACATGTCCATTAGCAGCAGCATAATGTAATGGCGTAGCTTTCCTCATGTCGACCAGATGTATTATATCAAGTGGTATGAGAGATGAAAGAATATGATCTACGGTATCTTTTTTACCAAATGAAGCTGCCTCATGTAAACCTGCAGAGGGAATATAAAACATCACTTGAATGAAGAAATCAAATACTCAATTCTGGAACATGTATATATACAAATTCTTGCCATTTCGCAGGCGAAATTTACATAGAAACTTTCTCTCAATATTTGGGATTGGTGGTTGAATGAAAGGTTATCTATATGACAAACTAAAGGTGGCTCGTATTCAATACCTGTTGCAGTCTGTGTCATCTTGATGGTGAGGCTGTCAAAGGGTATGAAATCAAAGGCCCAGGCTGGAACACCATCATCATTTATCCTCGGTGAACCAAGCTGGCTGATGACATCCTTTGCTGATCCTCCCTTGGGAATCACGATGACATTAACTACTGTTGCAAATGTTACATCTGCATTATTCCATTTTGTAGTTTGGTATTCCACCCCTTGGAAACGGAAACCCTCATTTGGTGATTTTTGTGGTAGCTTAGGAAGAATTTTAAAGATGGTTCGATCCGATTCTTTGTTTTTCGTAATTACTTTCATGTTATGGAGAAAGACAAAGTTCGAATTCGGTAACTGCTCATTCAACTTCTGTCTGCACTGATCCAGAGTTGTTTTTTCTTCCACTGGTAAAACTATGTCTTCGAACACGTATTTAATTTTCTTCGGTTCTTCTTCTTTGCCAGGCACTTCCTCAAGATTTACACCCTGTTTAGATAGGACCGCATCCTTGTCTAGTTGATCACTAGTCTGAGCCTGCCCTGGATGATTGACAGTCTGACCATTCTCAGTTACGATAGTTTGTTCACTGTCAGTTCCAAGAAGTTGATCCTTTTGCTGTAGTTGTTGACACGAGTCATTTTCCTCACCTGTTTCCGGGGAAATCGTTCCGCACAGCCCTGCAGTAGTCTGTTGGTGGTCTCCCACTGCTGATTGTCCCTGGAGCTTAGTCTGTTTCGCCTCGCCCCCATCTTCATGTTCTTGTAAAAGCTGGCCGGGTAGACTTCTATTTTCTGAATGGTGGTCTGGTTCGCCCTGATCCACCAATAACTGGTCTAGTAGATTATCCGACTGTACCTGTTGCTTATTGGCCAAATTCTGATCTTTGGAAGACTTTACATTTGTGGATTGTAAAGAGTGTCGTGACTGATTTAGATTCTCTGTTCGATCTTGCTGAATATCTTGAATTTCAAAAATACGGAAGTGTACAGGTAGTAGCCGGGGCTTCAAAGACCTTGGTGTCTTATTTAGCTGATTTCCTGGAACTCCATTGGTTTCTGTAGTGAAAGAACAAAATGATGATGAATGCAATTGAGTTCTTGATAATAGGTATACTCGGAGGCGCATTTTACATGATTGAAATAATACGCGTCATTTTTTTTCCATTGCCATCTCTATTTAATATTTGTCTTAGAAAATGATGATTAAAGACTACATTAAAAGACCCAGTCGTGGTCTTTTTTGTTTAAACTATCGTTAACGTTTATTAATTTTGTGTAAATATCTACTCCTGACTCCAGAAATCACAGTGATGTGTTTGGAGAGAGTGCTATTTGTTAGGTTTGCTAGAAATAATAGCCAGTGTTGTCATTTTGCTTGTAAATAAAATTAGAATTCAGAGCCGTATATAAAAAGAGTAGAGTCCATCACTACACAATCATTAGTGGATTCTACTTCTACCTGCGAGTATATGTAATAGATAAATCTTCATTTGTATGCAAGGTTATGTGCACACATACAGTAGTATGTATACATGGTATAGGTACGCTCGAAGCTCTTAGACTGGGGATATAATCCTATCCATGAAGTCAATAGAGGTCTTATCAATACACGAAGTCATCAATAAGCCTTTGTTATGACGCTATATTTCCAAACGTAACTTGAGATACCGCTTTTAATGTTGGAGGGATTTATATTTTATCTAAGAGCATGCCAAAACAGTTCAACAAAAGACAAGGCTTTGACAACAATTATTTAACAACGATTTGACTCAATGCCAAACTTAAATCCGCTTCAAAGATTTACTAGGTATCCGGGTTACCTGTTCGGTATCCTGTCAGACATACGCGTACACGGTGACAATGCAAACCAGCAAAAGGTCGAAGCAGACAAAACAAATAATGACCCAATTATAGATATCAATTCAACACTAATCTAGATTGACAGTTACTGATAGGCATATATTGATCCGGGTCATGACACAAACCCAACTGTGGTCTTTAAATCATACCACATCGTGTACTTTTGACATTTTGCTGTCAACATTTTACAAAATGAAATAAATATACGACTCCTAGCTTTTTATATTTGTTTACACGAGGATTCCTCTGTTAGCCTTACTGAACGATAACGTGTTGTTATATTTCTATTAAAAATTTTGTGTGAACTGAGTCTTTGATAACGTTCGACAGAAGTTTAACAACACTCTAAGATTTGACAGAAATAGTAATCATGTTTAACGTTTAATGAAATCATGTTATCTGTTAAAATGATCTATTAGTATAAATAATATATTATTTATAGTATATAATAATTTAGTATCACAATTTAGTTGTTTTGCTGTGGAAGCAAGACTAGTGCGTCTCTATGACTACATAATTTAGGCAGTTGGGGAACACTAGTAAATGATTTTGTCAAACACTTTAAATGTTTTCCGCACTTATTTCACTACATTTCTAGTTTTTGTAGTAAGAAGGTCTCCGAACAATAGCCGACTTCTATCACTTCTATCACTTCTATCACTTCTAATCACACTTTGAAACTGCAGTGCATCCGTGACTGCGTAACAATTACGGCGCCTTGAGTTATTACGGGGGAGGGGGGGGGGTTGTCAACCTGGTTGGTTTCGTAAAACGTGACTGTCCCAAAACTACGTACGTTTTCTAAAAAGTGGCCCCTCACTTACCTCTCACTAACTTATTGTTTTAAACATTTGTAACATGTTGTCAGGCGTCAAAAGAGACACATGGCCTTTAATAAATGGCAAGGACGCGACTCCACTGTTGCTACCACATTGATAATTTTTGAAGCATTGGTTGTTTCCCATTAGTACAACCAACGTGACTTTTGTGAATGCACTACGTTAATTATTTCCATGTTTGGATCTAGTTGGCAGAGCTGGAGACCAGAGACTCGATGGGCGCACTACAGACATTGTCGGAACCGATGTCAGTATTCCCTCTCCACCACATCATCCCCAATATATTACCACACTGTTCCCACTCCTCTACTCACACCGCTATATAGTTACTTATTCACCGTATGATCGTCAACAGCGATTTGACTGAGATCAATGTATTCTGATGTTATGGAACAACAATGATGCCAGCAGAGGGATGTGGAACTAGAGTAGTAGAAGTGGGATGTCAACGTCAAAAGTATGCAAAGTTAGACAGTACGGCGAAGAAAATATTTGGCCATTTTCTCAGTCAAAATGGCGAGCGATTGTAGTAAGCTAAGCTATATGGGCAATGACACCTAAGGTATATTCAATAGACCTGTTGCCTGTTCCAATATGCATTGCGCGTTTCTCCATACAATGTCATGTATTCTGTGCGCGCGGAGGGGTTTGCACGCGCTACTCAGAGGGATGGTTGTCACATGACGGTACCCTGGTTTTACCTGTAAAACCCCTCTCCGTCATTGACGGCGTTTAGTCTTTGTTCTATAAAATCACCCATAATTAAAGAGGTCAAGATGTCTTACCATCATTTCCTGATGAAAATGTTATTTCGAATGTAATAAAGACAAAACAAGACTAAATCTAACAATATAAGCGACGTCCTCTCGCGCAATGCATCTTGGAACCGGAAAATCGACTATTGTGGCCGCCAACAACTACACTCTAGTTTGCAGAATTGCTTATAGAATAGTTCTCCCATGTACATTTGCATGTATAGAGTAACATCTTTTCGTCGATTTTGTTTAAGATGTGACGCAAGACATTATTCGAAAATAATATCTTTTTCTTACCTGAAACCTGTTTTGTGTCATCTTGTCCCTCCCACGCGGTACGTCGTCGTCCTGTATAAAAACAACAGTTAAAGGCCTAGTGAACAAATCAATTGCCTGTGTAACATACTACACAGTGAGAGTTATTCTTATATGTTCAGAAATGTCGAATTAGAAGTCCTTGGTGGCAGAATTTAACGGCCAAAACGACATGTCTGTAGTGTTTAATATGTGATGGACTAACTGCAACCAACCAATTTTTTTTACTAAGTCTGAGTACAAAATGCACACCATTACTTATTCAGGAGAAATCGAATTCGGCACAGGTGGACAAAGTGGTTCGAGAATATGAAGGTTTTAGAATTTTTTTAAACGCACAAACTATCATAATATCATCTGAAATCCTAAATGTAAGCCTGACACGGTGCATAGTTAGAATCATTACACGATATTTCACGATGAAAGAAAAGTGACCATTTCTAAACCTATAAAATTACAAACTATCACTTTTAATAGGTTATGTACAATTCTATTCTTTATTATTTGCATAATTGGTGATTATAATACGCCGTCGGTAATGTCCTAATTAAAATATATCGCATTCCACGTGTTCAACGTTTCCATGTGCGTTTCCATGGTAACTTAGATTTGAAACTGTAACTAATAACCGGATGCCTTCAGAAGAAAACGTGAACAGAAAGAAAACATAAACTTAAAATAAGCTAAACAATTTTAGAGGTCAATAGCAATATTTTTTTTATTTTAGTATTACGACTTTAAAACTTATTGGACCATTGTAAAGATAAGTTGACAGTCCCGCACTAGTGTGTTATGTCGCATTCTATTAAGGTCATGTAACGTCAATGTCACGCAAGACACGAACAAAGGAGAGGTTACAATGAGGAAATGAATTCTGTACATTTGTTCATATAATTATATGGATTCCATATGAAATAGGTGATCACCATAGCAAGTCTTTCAAAAACCAACCCCTACGTCACTAGAATAGTAACAATAGTGTTTGAATCGTTTAACAAGGACCGATTGTCTCTGTACGTACCTTGACGTGAGTGTGCTGTACGAGGTGGTGGAGTCGGCTGGACCTCAGGCTGTGGCTCAACCTTGGATGATTTCGAACCAATACAGCCCATTTCGAGGTTCGAACTTCAGAGCGTCTCTGAACTTGCTGTACTGTATATGCAGGAACGGCAAAATGTCAACTCGGTTCCACCAAATGACAGTCGTCCACTCAGTCGTACTGTGGCCTAATACGGTACATGTATAGTTTTGAGTCGGTAACCATGTAAACAAAACACGGTGTGTCCAAGGGTGCATAACAACGTATGGCATGTTTTATCACGATATTTGTTTGGACTCAGTTCCTCCTTGGGTCAATGTTCACAGCAAATACAATGTAACAGAGCGTGTAACAAATCACGAAATTGACAGCACGGGATCTTAAATGGAGAATTTAAGTGCAGTTGGAACTGACAAAAAAAACACGCAATACTGTTGTAGGGCAGTTTAAATCGTATACAGACACAGACACAGACACAGACACAGACACAGACACGGACACGGACACGGACACATATACAGATACAGGCACACACTTAGCATGCGAAATTTCTTTGAGAACTCTAGGGGCAAAGAACAAAACACTCGTAAAAGGTCATTCTCCGTTTACTCCGATTTTGATTACGAGAATTTGATTATAAGATGCACTCCGATATTAAAGCCTAAAAATAGTAAAATATGTATTCGTAATATATTCATTGTCTTGTAATCAATAGTGTGATGCCCATGCGTCAATTGTCAAATTCGTGTTTTGACAGATGGCGGGTACGTCGAGATCAATAAATTACCTCTAACTAGGATGAAATCTTCCCAATCCTTGAGAGAACATGCAATGTTACACTTTTTGGTGAGTGTGTTCTTTTCAGTAGGAGGGATAAAATCCAATAGTATGTAAGATTCTTCAAGGGCAATTTTCACTTGGAACAATATCTACAACAGCGTAAACACACTCAGAAAATATTTGCCAAGACGTGTGTCTGCCAAAGTGGCCGTATCCCAACAAAATGGGGGTAATACTAATCGTGTGTATCCAGGTTATGTTGTTGTAATATTGAAATGCTTTAAGGGTGTAAAATCAAAGTGTCATAATAAATATACATTGACGAATAACGGCATTTTCTAAGTGACTTGAACGTAACATGTAAAAGAAGGTCAGGACGTACTCAGACTATATTGTGGTCTGAGGAACAAAAGCCCTACATTACTTAGTCTAGAAAACTACTGTTCTGTAACACTTACAGGTGAAGTGCATTACGCATGTGCACCAACCTCTTATCAAACTAATCTACGTCGTTACAGTAACACGTGAAGGGAAACGTGTACAAGAGCATAAAACAGAGACATTATTTTTATTTCGGACGAAGTAATATCGGAAAATTTTATTCTAAATTTGGCATGATTGAAGTTGATTACAACTACATTTGTAATATATACAATTAATATACGTTCGAATTTTACATGGACTTTTACATGTACATATGATATGTACATCTTTCCGATTTTTGGGGGGTTAAACACATTTCACATTTTGATACAAAATACACGTGTGGTTTCATAGGTTAATATTGTAGGTAGCATATATCTTGCAAAAGTCCCAATTTTTACAGTCCATGAATTGTAAAAGTATTTGTATTCACTATTTGGTCACAGTAATGTAATAATCATGGCTTCTGTAATTATGCTAGACAAAGTCTTTATGTCGAGTAGCAAGAAAAGGACGGTAATCATTTTCAAGAAATTTAATGTAAATCACCAACAATTCATTTTGTAAATATGCAGACGCCCGCATTGATGATGTTAAAAAGTTGGTCATTTGGTCAAGCCTTCTTACCATACATTGACTACACAGTACATGAAATTTGGCACATGGTACGAACATCGAAATGATCAAATGTATGAAAACTATGTCAAATGGCACGTGATTTGTATGAAAAGCTGAGTCAATATTCTGAATAAGAATCTCCTGAACAGTACATGCTACTCTTTCCTACCCCTACATATTCTTTACATGACTTCGTAATAAGAAGTATTGATACTATTTTCTAAACCAAGATTCCTATAGATGACTTGTCAAATTATGACATTATTTTCCTTGACATTGATAAAATCGATTTTTGATTTTATAATAGCAAGGCAAAAAACCCCTATATATTCCATTTACGGTTGTAAACGATACTTGCTGTATCTTTCCATTCAATAAATTACTAAAATTCAAATAACCATTTTCTTAAGAGGATACAATGATTAAATTGTAAATGTAGTGCCCTTGAAGACTGAACTCAACATCTTCATGTGAGTCACAGGAATTTTACGTTAATCTTTTCTATTGTTCGTAATTTGACATTTCCCTTTGGAATGAGTTGTAACTATATTTTACCGATTCTGATATTAATTCAACATTCTGATTATATTTCATCCTAATCAAAGAGGTTGAAACTTCTCATCTCTTCGTTGTCCTCTTCCCAGTCTGCAATCTCAGTCGCCCATTCTCGATGCCCAAATGCTATAGCTGTATCTTCTGCACTATTTCCTTTATAGGACACATCGCCTCCTTGCAACTTTATCAATTCCTGACTTAGGAGTGGCAGTTTGAGTATCACTGACCTATGTACTGCCTCCCGTGAATCGATGTTGTCAGCAAAGTCAAGTACAAACTGGAGGATGTGCCTTCTATTCCTTTCCTCGGACACCATAAGGACTTTTTCAAGTAATGCAAAACCCTTGTTCGGTACGACGCCTTCTTTTGACTTCAGTAAGTAACAAGCTGCCAAGAAGTTAGCAAGATTGTTCTCAGTACAGCCTACATCTTTGAAATCATCCCTGCTATTGAGACAAAGGTACGATAGCATATTTAGACAGCTTTCAGAATTTTCTCGCTGAATTAACCACATATACAAGCTGCTGATCTCAGGTGCGACTGAAAGACGAGCATGTGGACTAGTTCTAGTTGCTTCGAAAGTAGCAGACAAAATGATTTGTTGCTCCGAGTAATCTTCCAGTCTCATGGCTTTACTAAACCAACCAACACTTAAGTTACGTAGGCAGTGGGCACAGGTGAAATCGATAGCCCGGGAATGGTTGGATACATGCGCTTCCAGGCCCAGCATGTCTTTGGACAGTATGTATGGAATGAACTGCAGGCGACCAAGTGCACATGCATACACAAGTGGTGTAAGTCCTGCAGAGTCAGTCACTCGGCTATCCTCTTCACTAATCTGGTTCTTCACTGCCTCGATCATATCTACATCTCGAGTCTCGAGAACAGCAACATGCATGATACTTTGGTCATGTTGACCACGAACTCCACTGGTTTGTACACCGTACTTAATGAGTGTCTCAAATGTACTTAATTGATTATGTTGAACTGCTGATGCCAGTAGAGAGGGGGTCACCAGTGAACCATCTTTTGGATTTAAGATTAGATCTCGGCTTTTGTCCGGTATGTTGCCTAACAGCATGTCTAGAAGAACATTGCTACCAGCTATACTCGCTGATCTTATTATTCCTCTCAGGGCTACCAATAAGGCTGAATCATTGTAGGTATTGAGAGCAATAGGGGAGTCAATACCTGCAGCTTTGATTAAGGAAATTGCCACATCCTCAGCACCACCTTGTAGTGATCTACACACTCTGTCAAATGCATAGCCCGAGTCTCTAATCGAAAACATTTGGTTTGTTAGAACACTTTCATTCTCTCCTGATAAGTTTTCATTCTTAGACATGTAATTACGTAGCCAACCAAAAGTGCACAACATTGGATGGGAAACTGTATCATCAGATATTACAGATGATAACAAGAAGTTATGGTTCTTCACTTGACTATTTTCCTTTTCTTCACAATGGCACAGCAAATCATATACACTTCTATGTCCCTGGGCAAGGGCATATGAAGCTGGAGGTAGACCATTCATATCTGGTTTTCCTACACCTGGGCAACCATGATCCACAAGTATCTGAGCAACATCTTGCCAACCATAAAAACCAGCAACATGGTACATAGATAATGATTGATCACCAAACATTTGCTGAAGTGAGGTAATGGCTGGGCTATCATCTTTGAACAGACTTTCTGTGATATACTTAACAATGCCTTGATTGACTTGGAGGGCAGCAACCTCAACAACACTCTTTGCATTGATGGGATTTCTGTTAGGACCATTCAAAAGTTGTCCATGTTCCAATGGTATGTCAATAGGTATTTCCCAATTTGTAACAAGCTCTGCAATGATGTTTAAATGTCCACCATATGCAGCAATATATACCAACTGGTTTGGATCACTTGTTCCTCTGAGACCATCCTTTGCAGCAGCTACAGAACCAGCTTGTTGTACAAGAATTTGTAAGATGTTGGCATGCCCATTTAAACAAGCCCAGTGGAATGATGTCCATGGTTGTCTCCTGTATGCAATAGGCACATTGTCAGTTATCTCTGAGAATACATGGTAAATGTCAACACCAACATTTAGAAGAGATGTCACTACTTGTTCGTGTCCATATCGACATGCTGCATACAAAGCTATAAGATAAGCTACTTGCGAATAGCTATTTTCTTCACCAAAGAAATGCATCATTTTTTCAATGAGTGCTATCCTTCCTTGTTCTGAGGCCTTGATTAAAATGAGTAGCCATCTAGTAGAATCCTCTGCCTCAGCCCTTGTTATGACTTGCTCTGCGACTTGCCATAATCCCTTCTTCAAGATAAATTGTTGGGTTTCAGCTATAAGTTTGAAAGTTGATATCCTAGGGGAAACCAATTCCACACATGCTGTTAGATTTGATATTGCCTTTTCATCATTTTGGCTGAAGACAAGAAGAATATCGATGAAATTTATTGATGGTTCCCCTCTTTGGTCATTGGATGTGACAACATTTACATCAAATCCATATTCTAGTAGTTTTCCTAGGATCTCAGTGTCTTGAATGGCACTCACAGCAAGAATTAGAAGAAGGGGAGATTCCTGTAATGATGCTGTCACTGTTTCATTGGTTAGCACAAGTGGGACAATGTCTGCCCATTTGGCTTGACCGTCAACCCACACATCTTTATGTTGGCTAAGGTATTCTCGCAAGGCTGAACCACATCTTGCCAGATAACTATACAGAGGGTGGCCTGGAAGACGTTGAGACCAGCGCTCCATCTTCAACAGCACTTGGTTTATGTGGGAGGTACTTAGTGCCCAAAAGACAAGTGATGATAATAGTGGTGATGGTCCATCAGATAGAAGTGATCCATTCTTGATAAGGATGCTTGCTGACTCGTGGCTTCCAGCTTGTGCTGCATAATAGAGAGGGGTTCTACCAGCACTATCCTTTAAATGAATGAAGTCTGGTCGATATTTGATGACTTCATTCACTAACTGTGATTCACCAACTGCGCTCAATATGTGGAGAATAGAAGTAGCCTTTTGTGCTGCCACATTAGACAGTATTAAGAGATGTAAAACGTCTTTGATGGCTTTGATCTCCTCAACGCTCTTTGGTTTTACATTGTGGTCTTCAGACTTATGTAAATGCAATTTCTTTGACTCTTTCAACTCATATTTTGTTACATGTTTCTTTGGTTGTTTTGTCAGCTTTTCAGATGTAACTGACATCTTGTAATAGTCTGTAATATTCTCTTGGTCACCACCCTCATATATAAGTGAAGACTTCACTCCATCACTTCCATAGAAGAACTTGTGTATATCGAGTTTCAGCTTTGTTCTGCAATGATATACCAGGATCGGCCCAGTATGCCGGCAAGTGTTCTTCATGACAAGAATGGCCAAGTTCTTGTCATATTCGTCAATTAGCTCATGGTTGAATACAGCCTCCATACCATCAGACAGCTCTATCCCTGGGTTAGGATCAAATGTCCTTATCATCGGTTTATAGTTGAAATTATCTTCACCTGTCATCATTAATTTCACTGTTTCTTCATTATGTGAGAATGTCTTTTTTGGTGTAAGTAGGTATTGATCTATGGTGCTTTTGCATTTCCTTGGGTTAGCGCCATGTAAAATAAGTCTTCTCGCAATCTTCCAGTGACCATTGGATACTGAATAGAACAAAGGTGTACGCATTCCACGACCAGGATCGTCAAATGCTTTGTCATCTCTTAGCGCCAGTAATTCATCAATGATATCAAGTTTGCCTGATCTAGCTGCGTAATGAAACAGGGAGCAACCATGTTTGTCTATTGTCAGCTTTTCTGCAAGAGATAGTTCCTCATAAGGCTTAGATTTAGTAATGACATCTACCAGTTTCCATAATTCTTGAGATGCTGCTTTGAGGACGAGTTGAGAAATGTCTTCACCTGTATCTGGTACTGGTGACAGCTGTTTTTGGATGTAGTGATTGAATATAGCGATGGCTACATCCTCATGCCTCATTCGAATTGCAATGAGAAGTGGCGTTCTGAAAACAGAAAAAAACAATGAGATTCTTCAAATGTGAAAACGTCTTGGTCATAAAGACTGTCTTATTTTGAACTAGATCTTTGTCAACAAGGAATTAAAGTGAATAAACATGTTGCATCAAATTTAAATGCAACATTATGGATTTTCGGCATCCATAATCGCTGAAGGGATGTAACAGATGTATCGTATCATGGCATATATTACTTGATAACAATGGCATATAAACACCTGTGATAGGATTTACCTAAAATACCTAAACTACTTTCTTTTACACATGTTTAATATCTAACACACGTAATTTATATGGTAAATATAAAAGA
The DNA here is from genome assembly GCF_964340395.1 of Glandiceps talaboti. Classification (NCBI taxonomy): domain Eukaryota; kingdom Metazoa; phylum Hemichordata; class Enteropneusta; family Spengelidae; genus Glandiceps; species Glandiceps talaboti. The sequence goes on along the minus strand of NC_135553.1, from coordinate 4,395,462 downwards.
AAATTGGATTTCTAAACAAAACAACATTTCCTGTATATAGATCCTGATCTACGTACCTCTGCAGTAGCCACTGATGGACAATCATTGTCTTCTGTGACTGATGATCCATAAATAAAACATTTGGAGTTGTCCCTAAGTCAAGAATGTCCTTGACTGCTACCATATCTCCTCTTGAACAAGCACGATATATGGCTGGCCCATCATATGGATCGTCATATACATAGTCTGGTCTGAAAAGTCAGGATAATTGAAAATCGAATGAGCACATCATAAAAATGTAGCAACAAGGTAGTATATTTTGGTATATACTGAGCATCTAGAATTAAAATGTTATGTTATTTTTAAGAATATGCTAGAATTTTAAAAGTAACAATGTTAGTAAAGTGAGTCACTCTAAACACAACTTATTATACAATTCGTCTGTACAAAATTTAGCTAATACAACTACAGTATACAGATTTTGTTCAACAATGCACATCTCATTTAATCATCATGGGACTGAACCAAGAATATTTTATTTACATCAGATGGGTTAACAAATATGATGGGGTTTTGCTGAATACTGTTGGTGGTTTCAGTAGGCAGTCTGCCAAATAGATGAAACAGCTGCTATCAACATCATTGTGTGCATGGAATCCCTTAAACCACTTACTTTGATGACAATATGTACTCCATACGCAACTTGCGATATTCTGACAATTCAGGTAAAGTTTGACCTATCAAAACAAGATAGAATAATAAAGTCAATGTGATAATAGCTATATGTATGCATCCTAGTGTAGAATAATAATAGTCTCTTTTATCTTTTCATAAAAGAAACAATGACATTCTTCATTCCAATCTTTGAAAACGCGAACATCACATTGTTTTGGCATATGGAACAATTATACTTCACAAAGAAAGCAAAATGCACAAACCTGTGAGAAAGTCAATAGTTTTAACACACACAGAATCTAACATAACATATACATTACCTAATATTTCGTGGATGTCGATCAAACACTTGACCATGGCAAGATTTTTGGTATCAATGGCTAGTTCAAGTGGTGTTCTTCCAGCTGAATCCTTCATAGTTAGTTTCTCTGGTGATGAACACAATGTTCTGCAGACTTCTTCATTTGAAGCAACGATTGATGCATGGATTGGAGTGAACCCTAGGTCGGCATCTACCTTTGACCACATCCTTCCCATAAATGCTTTACGAACTTCCACTGGTTGTTTGTGTTTCTTTCTTTTTGGTACAGATGGTAGATGAGCGTTCCAAAGTTCATCTTGCTGATTGAACTCTTTGAGAGGTTGAGATGCTGTCTCCCTTCTAGGAGGCTCACCAATTATGTTTCCCTCTCCAGTATGGCTCCATATAGTTTTGATGAAATCCACAGCATCTCCTCCTGACATGTGAACAGCATGATGCAGTGGAGTTGTACCAATGACATCTGCCAGATTTAAACCAACACGATCACCGTACTCAAGTGCCATCCATTTTGCCAACTCCACATGTCTATAGTGCAATGCAGTCAAGATTGGTGTTCTGCCAGCATGATCTCTAGCATCAGGTTGAATATCGTCTCTCTGAAGCATTGTCGCTACCACGTCCTTTTGCCCAGATTGACATGCATAATGAAGTGGTGTTGCACCTCGAAAGTCTGCTGCATTGGGATCTGTACCTTCCTGGTTAAGCAGGAAATCACACATTGTAGCCCGGCCAAGTTGGGATGCTTCATGCAAAGCCGTTCTTCCCATGAAATCAGGAATTGACACATCTGCCCCATTTGACGCCAGTGCTTCCAAAAGTTCAAGATCATCTTCAAGCATCGAATACGCCAGAAATCGCTGACATATCACTCTGTCTTTACACGCTTTGAGTATTTCTCTAACATCTTCCTTTTTACATTTTTCTTTCTCAAGAACAGCGATAATATATGTACGAGTTATTCTATCTAAAGTTGTTCTGGGGTCTTTCAACAGGGTTGCCATCGTATGTACTCTTTTTCTTTCTGCAGCAACTTTCAGGGCTTTAATTAATTGCTCTGGTTTGATTTCGAGAGTCAATAATGCTTCAACTACTTTAGCATTTCCTCTTCTACTCGCTATTACGATGGCAGAGCAGCCACATCGGTCTTCCTTTTCATTGGTGGCGCCCTCCTCAATCAGTGTCATAGCAATGTCAGAGTGATTGTTTTCGGCTGCCTCATGCAGCAGATTTCGACGCAGAAAGTTTCTGTTTGCATTGACGTCGTCAATATATTCAAGCATCTTCTGCATGACAACACCATTACCAGCCATTGCGGAAAGGAAAGCAAAATGTCTAGCTACCGGAGATGAGACTTTGACATCAAGAAAATACTTCTCCCAAATATGTAATGGAATGTGTCTCAACAACTTAACATGGGTGTTTCCATAGAGATCAATCTTGTTTTTGTCATAGTCCGCACCCTGCGCTATTAAATAGGACACAATGTCATATTTGTTCCATTCAATTGATCGGTAGAGGGCGGTCTTCTGATTGGTATCGGCGTTATCTATAATACTCATCACTTTCCACTCAGATATCATTTTGGTGGTTTCCATGACAATGTCAATCTTTCCGTTTGAAGCAGCATAGTGAAGGGGAGTAGCGTCCCGAGTGTCGCTTAGAGACTTTTCGATATCATCTTCATTTGACATGTTTATAGCGTGAAGAGTTTCTGTAAATTCATCTATTTGTCCATAGGCAGCTGCCATATTTAGACCAGTAACTTTATCTGTATAGGAAACAAATAAAATGGGGAGGGCGTCAGAAATGGGCTTAAGATAAAAAAAATGATAAAATAGAATCTAGAAAATACAAGCTAGGATATATGAACAAGTGAATGAAACAAGTAAATTATTTATAAAGCAAACAAAATTACCAATGTATGTGAAGAAAATGAATCTAAGAATTGAAAAACGAACATGTCGAAGAGTACAGTGACGTAAATTCATAAAGGAACTGGAAAACGGTAGGAAATTATTCTATGTGATTAACAATTAATGAATGTCAGTCTAGGGAATGACGACTGTGAAAGGGGAATTTTATTCGTGACTTAGAATAGCATACGAACAATAATTTGATGTCAAAACCAAAATGTATTAAAATCATCCGTCATAAAAATATTCCTATTAGTAATCGCATACAATTACCTCGGTGATTACTGTGTAACGTGTTGAAGATTGGCGTGCAATTGGGAATAAACTCAAAATAAACACGTTCTTCCTTGACCTCGCCTGTAACTTCATCTTCTCTTTTGTCTCCTGTATCTTCATTTTCATCCTCAATGACATCATCATCTTCTGTCTCTTTTTCGTCGTTTTCTTTCTCAACTTCATCAATCACTTCCCGGGCGGATCGTCCCTCCGGTATCTTGACTATGAACACAATGCCCATTATACCAATATATTCATCTGGTTTCGTCTCAATCCTAAAGTAATTGACATCGCTGAATTGGAACGGTTTGCGAGGTTCTCCGAGGGGAAGTTTAGGAAGCAATCGACTGTAGACGTTTATGTCCGATTCCGTACTTCTCGAAATGAACTTGAACTTCCAGGGCCCCATTTTCCTGACAAAGACAAACTCCCCTTCTACTTTCCACGAAAGTTCTTTGCGACATTCAATCAGTGTAGTTTGATGTGTTACATTGACTTCATATGATTCTCTTTCTCCATTTAAAACTTTGAACGATATGATTCTGTCAAATTTAAATTCAAACACACTCGGTGGCCGTTGTTCGGGTTTCGTTGCTTCTTTAACTTTATCACGTACGACTAACATGTGGGGCTTTGCCGGCTCTACCTGGTACCCAGGGTATGGAGGTGGTTGGTCATACGGTTGGTATTGCGATGGTGGATTGGGAGGCCGGCTTTGATTTAAAAACGGGTCGTTATTTGGATAGCCCCCTGTCGCACTTGATTGTTGCGGGAATGGATATTGTTGATTCGGAGCCCATGCTTGTTGAACAGCGCCACCAACCGGACCTGCGAAGAAAGATTCAAAATTTATTAATCATTTGGATCAAATATGATTTCTTGAAATTTGATCATGAATTTGTTGGTATTATCTCAAAATGTCCATTTCAGAAAAGATAGGCTAGGAGTGCATAATATTGTGACATGAGCCTGGCATATGGAAAAAAGACATTGAACGTTTTCTAGTCTTTGACGAGTTTTCGACATCCACAATCTTTATATCAAAATGCTATACGTGGATAATTTTTTGATTGGCCTGAGTACATGTACAATCACTGACAACATGTCAAAACTTCAGTTTTTTTTAAATATAAAATAAATGAGTAACAAATAATGATACGGCTGCATTAGTCATCGAGATAAAAAAAGGTACACTTTGCATTTTTTTTGTATTTATGACAGTGTACAAAAAGTGTGTGAACACATTTGTTATCTACTATCACATTATCACGTGATAAGTTGTTTTAAATATAGCTCAATAATAAGTCAATGCTATGTATAAGGTTCGTGTTAAATACGGACTGTCAATATCTAGTGATCACTTTGTACAATCCATGACGTTTACGTTGCTAAGATACCAAAATATCATACAAATATATTTATGTCTAATTCAAAGACAATGCCATGAAAATTCGTTACAATAGTATAAATGGTTTCATTAGTAAATTCCACTCTATCTTACATCGAGTTATTTGCCAACCAACTCCCCAGTACAACCGCCGAGTTTCACACGCCCTTTGTATACCCCCTTCATGTCACTTTGAATCGAATATCAAACATTACTGACACCACATTGAATAATGCCAATGCAACCAATGGTTACAGCAAATACACTATATCAAGATACTTGACGGGTGTGATACAATTATGATATGTTTTGTTACTCTCTTTTTGCTATTTCCGATTTTACCATATTAATCCAATATTGTTCATAAATGGTCATTGCTCAATACAAAATTCACATTTTAACATATCAGGGTTATATGTTAGTCTTGCCATTTACAGTGCCCCGGTTAATTTATATAATTTACATATTTCCAATCAATTTTATAATTCACTCAGTTGGATCACCGAGTACGACGAATTCACCAATTATTAATTAATGGGCATAACTCAGTGGTATACTAATCCGTTAGTGGTGGTACTCAGTCCCATGTCTCATTGTTGGTTTAAGTTATAATCTAGAGTGTGTACATTTCGTAAATGAAAAGTTTAAACACTGATGTCTGTTACCATAGGAACGCTCTGCATGACAAACGAGTCGTCAGATACACTGTGGAGATGAGTGGACTCCTCGATGGTAGAGAAGTGATGCATTTACTGAGTGTAACTTTTAGAAATATGCATCAAATTGCTCTCATTTCAATAATTTTATTAAGTATTTCTTGCAAGGGGGGTGTCTATGCCTGGTTGTAGATCCATCTTTTTCATAGATATCTCATTGATATATTTATTTATTTATTTTATTTATTTTCATTTACTTTTTTTAAAACAAATTTTTAAATAACAATGCGCATACTTCTCTATATAGCACGCACAGTCTCAAAAATGTACCTCTACATGTATCATGTCACCTAAAGGAAATTTTTGTTATTTTAAGTCATTATCTGATACCGAAGTCTACCGGCACCCATGGCCATGCAGACTGTGTGAGGTAGGCGTGAAATACTAGACCCTATACAGTGTAGAGTCTTTTGATCAAACCACAAACACTCACGTAACAACAGTTCATGATACATGTATATACAATTACATATAGTGAATTCACTACCAAGTACCGTGCTATACAGTAAGAGAATACGATACAGCAAATACTAAACTAGTACACATGCAATGTACTGGCAAATACGTTAACTCACTTTTCTGTTTACGTCGTGAAATTGATAACCCACTCGTAACCTAGCAACTCTTGAATGGTTTACAATCATGTGTTTGTTTATTTTGTGATCAGTTTAGTCGGAAAATACCGGGCATGAATACATTGTACATTAGCACAATACGTAACCAGTCATTCGTTCTATTGATTGTGGTTATGCTAGCTGTATTGTATTGTGGTAAAGTTGGCATACGTAAAGCATGGACTGACAAACATACTTCACGTTGGAATTTTTCAATTAAAAAACACACGAATGAAAACAGTAGCATATCAATAATAGCTGAAGATGATTGTTTTCCGTTCAGGATATAATTAGGTATATCCTGTAAAAGGTTTCATATACTGATATACAAATGAAGGGTGACAGCAACTATATGGGGTCAGCCTATCGTGACCCTAATAAACAAACAAGAACCTTCTGTCGTATACTTGGGGCGGTGACGACATGTATCACATGACTTCAATAAACAACACTTTAGGCTACTGGCTCTCTGGAGAGCTGCAGGCACACAATAAAGACAAGGTTACGTTGCATGGCCTACACCCATGGTTACGTAAAATACGGTCTTTGTTCGGTAGTGAACGATGTTACATGTGTAATTCTCAGCTGATCCCAACACTGAGAAGTTAACGTTGACACCAAGGTCAACATTTTGGTTGGGTGGCAGAACACTGTATGTGTATCAATGGGGTACTCACAGACAAAAGCAGTACAGAGTAAGCCTACCTTGATCAATAAAATACAATGTGATCCAATCGATACATTAGCAAAAGGGGTCGATATTTGATGACTCGAGGTGGTATTGTCCCAAACGGCCACGTCTATCACCTATTGTCCGTCCATTACATGTATTACAATGATTACAAACGGCGTCACCGAGTTTGGTATGCATTCGATACACTGGGTTCGCTATTTTCTTGGCCTTATAACAATTTTATCACTACATGATGTGAGCAAGTGCGTAAAGTTGAAATATAAAGCGTAAAAAATCTCAAACTGTTTACCTGTGTTCTCCATGGCGGGCGTGATATAGTAATATGTACGGACACTGTTCTGTGAAACCCACAATGGTCAGCGATGCATGTATGAACGTAAAATGTTTCTGTCCTAAATAGAGGTTTATGTTTACGTCACAGGGTTGGTATTTCTTCCGCATAGAGTCATCGAAGAGCATTACAAATAGATGTTGTTCAAGCATGAAAAAGCCGGTATACTATCTCACTACACGACACCGGGAAATTGAAACTAATTTTTTTTTTCAAATCTCGCAACTGGTATCAATCGTGTTTTCCCAGAGGCTATAAATATTTCCAGATAGATTTAATTACATGACTCACATCGAATTCTAAATCGAATTCCGCGGCAGAAGGATGTAATTTAACAAGGAATTTGTAACTCATGTTACCTCTTCTAAATTCTAGCTGTACAATTTTAGTGAAATAATAAACATGATTATTATTATATGTTATGCAATAAATTGATGGGTATCGTCCATGCTTCGCTGAAATAGGTTTAAATGCACTGAAATGTTTACTTTTTGTCAATCATACATGTGGTGCTTTAATTTTGTGAACGTCGACGTCTCCGAAACTATGGAGCTGAAAAATACGACAACCTAACTTCTATTTCGCGTCGACAATCGATAGCGGCATGATCAGGATATGGTCAATTTGTCACTTGTATTGAAATATTTTGCTGTGAAGAGAACTGTTCCCTAAATGAAAGGTTGCTGTTAGTACAATACCTATTGTCATTAATAGTTTTTTTTACATACACCTAACAGATTCGGATATAAGATACCTGCAGGCCTACGCGCACGCTGTGTTGCTTGCAGACGGCGCACGCGTTTCGGAGAAGCAAGGTACGATTCTTCTTATTCCATATGCAAGCAGGAATATGATCGGGACAGAATTGAAGCAAAAGTGCACGGAACCAAAGGATGTGATTCGAACGTGGCGACAGCTTTCATATCGGCTTCTATGTAGGAAAAAAACACTTTCGAAAATCAACAAGCTGTGTGCTTTTGATTTATTGCTAGTATTATTTCAGGGGACTGTGCATCAGGTCGCTTTGCATCATGGATGAACAGTGTACACCGTACCGTTTAATATTTAGGCTTAGTGAATAATGTATCAATTAATGTATTTAGATATTGACCAAGAGTGAGACCACTTCTTTTCTAGGTATTGCCTTGTTTCGACGAGTACATGACAACACTTGCAAAATAACACAATTCTTGTATTCAAGTCAAACTTTACCAGACACAACACGGAAAAAATGCTATTAAATTGGTATTCAAACACTTGAAAATTATGATGATGAGGGTTTGAATGTTGATGTGACATACCTGTCGATGCACGACCACTACCCCTCTGTCCAAGTTGGTCCTGTACAGGGGAAGGGGCAACTCTGTTCGTGCTAGCAACTCGACTTGTAGATTTTGAACCAGCACATCCCATACTTCTGACTCAAAGGGTTCATTAGCCTAGGCCTACGATCCAATTTTTACAATCACTGAACCAAGTAACCGCGATGCCTCCATGAAAATGAACAGTTGACAGTGCACTGGACCGCAGTACTGGACAACTCACATGTACGCGACCACTAAGGTATCCAACGTTAACGTTAACGTGCGTCACGCATCAAATAGCTCCATCAATAGAGTCAAGCGTTGGCAAGACGACCACTTTGTCTCGGGAGACTTTGTTGTGCCGTCACAATATCGATCTCGATGGATGTATAAAACCACAGTCACTGGTGGCGCTATTCTTTCGATGACTGTTTTACATGTGACCCTTGACAGATGACCTAGATTTAGGAAGACTGTCCGTCGTGAAAGATGGCGAGCATGAGCATCGACGAGGAACATGTGAGTGATCATGAGGTTGAGCATGAAGCAGACGACATTAGGACCATTCCGCCAGATAGCGTCCAGTTTGCTAGACAAGACAGTAACCACTCACTGACTGGATCATCAAGACTCCAGGCATACAGTGATGCTATATTCTCCATCATTGCCACGGTCATGGTGAGTTATAACTTCTAAGTTCTATAATTATTGAACATACATATGCCCAATCAGATTTGATAAATGAACATTCAACATAAGGATAAACATCGCTGACAAGCTTCAAGATATTGATAAGCTATTCTTTGTAGATTTAAGACTGTATGACAACGCAGACATGTGAACTTTAATAGTGAAAGTAAAACAGGACATACATATGGAGATGCCATGTGATCAACCCAGAACTGTGACACCAGACTGGTGAACAAATTCTATAGTACAGGTGTGAACGAAAGCATTTCTTTCACTAAATATCAGTGAGTTGTGTGTTACTGTAGGGTCTTGGCGGCGACAGTAGGGAGCCCTCCACGGCACTTTCAGGAGAGGGAAGGGTCTCAAATGTTAAACTGTCTATGTTGAAGCTAAACACTATAAAATTAATGAACTAAATTTGTTGGATAATTGATACACTCATCCCGGTACTGTAAATACAGATCTCCAGTAGCTTCTCTGTGCATGATAGCAGTCACCAAAATATTTACAATCACATTAATGAATAATGCACAGATCATGTGATTGTGAGAGACTGGTGACACACAGTCATATGACTTGAAAATGCCTGACATGTTGTGTAACGCCAAACATTGTTGGCATAACTGTCATACTGAACATAGTTGGTAAACCACTGCCTAGTGACTGTGTGTGTGTGGGGGGGGGGGGGTGGGTGGGTGTGTGTGTGTGGTGGGGGGGGAGTGACTAGAATCTCACCAATGGCAGTGGCAGGAACAGTGATGACAGTCACAGCATACTTAAAATAAAAACAAAATGAAATAAAAATATTTGAAATACGTTATATACAGGTTCTTGTTGTTTGATATGAAGTATATTTATCTTCACCATTACCTAATATGTTATAATTAGCTGCAATAATTGTAGCGTCTTGTTGCAGTTTTTCGTCTGTTTTGGTGACTTTTTAAGTTTTAGTGTTTAACCCGCACTGTTAGGTTAAACACTAAAACTTAAAAAGTCCCCAAAACAGACGAAAAAACCCTCAAAACTGCAACAAGACGCTACAATTATTGCAGCTATGTTATAATATGCCAGTCATTCATTCATTCATTTCACTTTATTGCCAGTTTGAAAGTCAATATGTACATGTCAATGATGACTATATAAGACAAAAGGAGAAACAAAATGGCAATTTGGAGTAAAAAAAAAAATCAGATCACTCTTTTAACTTTAAAGTGTATGTAATCAGGATTACAGGGGAAGATACTGTAGTCACGGTGACTCTTCCCATACATTAATCTGACTCTCACCAAAACATATCACAGCAATTAGCCAATCTTTTAGTGGTTTATTACAGTTGGGTAGAAAATGATGTTAGATTTACTATTTGTATTATTTTACCTTGCAGATTCTGCCCATTGCTCATCATGAAATAAATGAACATGAGGTATGACAACCATTTGTCTGTCTGTCTGTCTGTCTGTCTGTCTGTCTGTCTGTCTGTCTGTCTGTCTGTCTGTCTGTCTGTCTGTCTGTCTAGTTTTAATTTTAATGATTAGCTGTACAATGAAGATCAAGCTATTAAAGCATCAAATTATTAAATGAAAGAAAAACTAAAACATTGGTCTCAAAAATCAAGTTATGATTACACAGTCATTCAATATTGATAGAAAAATCCATACACCTAACAAGCATAAAAATGACACTTGATCTAATTTATCATCATCAGAGTTTATACGATACATTTGGAGAACTGCTTCCACTGCTGGTTGTGTATCTAATGTCCTTCTTTGCAGTGAGTGCTGCATGGGCAGGTCATGTCTGGTAAGTATTCATGGTGTACAGGATGGCACTCTATATTTAGTGTTTAATTACATACCAGAAACCAAGTCATTAAAGGGTTAATATTTAACCGGAAATTGAATGCTTGGCGATGTACATGGATTTAAAAAATATTTAAAAATATTGTGACTTAAATATGTATGCAACACAAACATACTGATGAAAAAGTGTGTTTCAATTCTGTAGGTAACATGCCTAAACAAAATTATAAAATAAAAACAGTTCAAATGAATTTTGTATGGTCATGAAGTGGATCCTCACCAAACACATTATGACATTGAATGTTTGGTGTTACTGAACAGCTTTGTAACTTACAAACATCATGAACATAGTTACTCTTTCAAGGACAATAAGTCTTCTAAATTATAACAGATACTACCACTATATTAAAAATACATTTAAACATACCTGGGTGACTGCTAGTGATATGTGAATTGTCCATGTGCTGAAGTACAATGGCCCAAAACTACTGTGGTCTCTGCATCTGCAAAAGCTTAAAATTATACAAATATTTTTGGCATCTGTAACTTGTGTAAAAAATAAATACCAGTGCACTTTCCTTTGTACATTAGTTGTCCCATAAAATGCTGTTAACACTTGACATTCCTAGTCCCTTCTCTGTTACCAACTATTAAGGTTACAGAGTGTGTGGCTCTTCACTGTTAAAATGGATATTTAAGTTTATTACCTTGACCTAGCTATTAAAAGTCATTTGTTTGTCTCATTAAAATTGATTCATATCTCATTTTGTTATGGTGATACCCTTAGGTTGTACACTCATTTATCACAGTGCCTCAACCTAGTATACTCAAATGCTTGTGTCAATTTTTTAACCAATTCATTCAACTTTAAGAACTTGTATACTCTATAAATTTGAGAAATGCAAATATTTTATTCTCTGGGAATACATACTGTTTGAACTACTTAGCAATACTAATGCCACATGTTTAAAGGCTCAGTTCAGATTGGGATTAGAAATTAATCCTGAACAAATGAATGATTCTATTTCATCTGTATTGCACCAATGATAAGATGACACTAATTTGAGAACGTGGGATTGAGTTATGGGCCTTTCATAAGCCAGCTTCTTTTGGTAAGAATTTCAGATATACTCACACATGTAATAAATCCAAAATTATCAAAGAACACTCAGTATACATCAAGAATTTAGAAATAGTATTAGATCTTGCAAACAACAGACATTTCTTGCAAATTGGACAGCCGTAGTATTGATGCAACTCAAACTAACTGTTCTCATTATCAAAATGTTACAGACTTTGTTGTCTGATGGTCCAATTTTGATCCAGACATATGACAAATGTAGACTGAAGTGAAGTGTTAAACCGGAAACATTGAGTTTAATTAGTGACCAATTGGTGATTATTTAGAGGTTGTACAACCTCAGTTAGGCATTTAACTTGTAAACAAATATAAGTTATCACGCCAGTAACAAACACTAAAAACAGTCTGACCTCTGTAGTCTTGCAGGCATTCTATAAATTGTAAGTTTAATTGTTCTGTTCTGCATTTATAATCAAAGTCATTTTCAACTCTTTAGTTGTAAGTAATTGTAACAAGTCCTAGGTATCTTATACTATTCACTGTATAACTTCCACTAAGCTATTATAAGTAACCATAGAAACTGATCATTTTTACATGTTATTTATGAATTGAGGCAAACATCACAAGTATAAAAAAATGATCCCTGTCAATCAGTATATATTTTCTGCCATTTAGTAGTTGGTTTAAATTCATAATTAATATTCAAAAATATGCAAACCAGCCTATGACAAATATACTTGATTATTTACAATGTGGCAGTGTTATTAATTACAAATTTAATAAAGTAAAGTTCTTTTGTTGAAGCAATATGTTCTAACATGTCATTGTTAAAAATTAATGTATAAAATGTGATTTATTGATAAATTCATTTGTACACAACTGCTGTTCCTTAAAATGCACATCACTGAATAGTTTGTATGTTTTGGATTTCCCACAGGGTGTTTCAAACCATTGCTAGAACTGATGATGTGATTGTTATCCTCAATCTGGTGAGTAGATATATTTTGTCATTTTGCTAAGTTGTAAAAATAACTAAATCCACCAGGCAAATTGTTCAGAAGCCTTAAGTTATATTTTTTAAAATTCTTATTAACTCTTTTATTTTGTTGTTATTTATAGGGGATCCTAATGGTCGTCACTTTCCTACCATTTAGTGTGAGTACACATTTATCAAAAGTTTCTTTCTTTCATTCTTGTACTAGAAACAAATTATCTTTGAAATAAGTAGCTATGTGAGAACTTGTCTGTGAAATAAAACTTATGTGTGTGAACACACCATGTTGATACAATCTGTCGTATGTTTTGTCCACAGTTTACTCTACTTGGTTTATTTCCAACCTATAGACTGGCCATAGGAATATATTGTTTATGTATCACATTCATTGGAGTACTACAGGTAAGTCAAGAAATCTTCAATAAGGACATATCTGGTTATCAGAAAGATAAAAAAAATTATAGTTTGGCCTCTTGGGGTGTTACAGTACTGTTTATGTAATTCATACAATATACCAGTACATTCATACTTACTTTGTCTTTCATATGATCAAGATATTTTAGAAAAAATAATTTGTAATATTTTTTCCCATAAACACAAACAAAATTCAAGATCTAAAGTGAGCAACATTTTTCTGTTTTCAATTCTTAGTATATAAAATCTTAGTGGAAGAAATGTTTGAAGTGCAGCATATGATACCCATTCTAGATTCAGTTGTGACCAGACACTCTTGCATGTAATACCATAAGGAAATCATTACTAGTAAATCAACATGCAATTACTGTGAATATTTCATTGAGGTTGATTTGAATTATTTGATCTCAGTTTTATAAGTCTTCATATTCTAGGCTTTCACTGTATGGTATGCATTCCGACAAGAAGAAAGAATACTAACACCAGAAACAGTTGCCGACCCAGAAAAGGTACTGAGATTTCAATATTGTAGAAAGACGCTTTATTGATATTTACTTTGTTTATCCTGATAATTTCTCCAACTACATGTATTATAATATAATAGTTATATACAAGTTATTGAAATGATGAGAATATGGAAGAACTGGAATCAGATTCCCATAGTAATTTACTGAACAGTTACTCTTAAACAGTTTCACAGTTTCTTCCTTTTTATGTACAAATTCAGTATATACCACTTTTCACCCATTGTCATTGACATCTTTGCTCACTTAACAAATATAGAATTAAATGTTTATATTCCATATTTCAATGTAAGAGTTGCCCCATAAGTACACGATTACCTAAATTCATTATGAGGCAATCTTTCCTGAGTATTTATATTTTATCATGAATTCAGATCAAGTTACATCACAGATTTGTGATTACTTTCTTTCAGTACAAGAAGAGAGCTGCTTTGTATCAAGTCCTGTTAACCAATCCTGTCATATGTATTGTAGCTGTGATTGTAGGCATGGTAGATGGTGCAATTGTAAGTAAACCATTTCAACCAGAACCCCTTCAACAATCTAGTTTTGTTCCTAAGCAGCAAATGATGTATAAACACAATTGACTCTCTGGCCTTGGAATGATATTAAAATCAATGTTACATCGATAATTTCATGGTTGTCATTCACCTTTATCTTGTCATTTAAGCTATCAACATCAGATTATGATATTTTATGGGCAATTTTGCTAAATGAAAATGAATCATCAAAATGCATTTATGTATGGTGAGTCTAAAGCATACTTTCCATTATATATATTAAATAAAATTGGTAAAAATGTTCACCGAATTGTGAAAGTCATATGGTGCGTATATGTGATATTGATACAAAAAATTTGATTTAGAAGTAGTTTGAGAGACAAATAATATATTTCTAAACTGCTGTCATAAAATAACTTCACTGATATCTTTGTCTATGTTTATTACAGGGTCAGTTTCTTTTGCTGTTGCTATTTTTTGCTCAACCCATTAGGAAGTATACCCTGGCCTTGTACAATAAATGCAAACGTGCATGTAAGTAGGAACATAACACTATACAATGTAATCCTTGCATTTGTTGCTGATTGAAATATAATTGATTTCTGTATTTTAAATGAAAAATAAGAACACAAGAAATTTATAACATAATGTTGACTCATGATTTTCAGGTTTTGGACGTACCAATCTGCCTGATATACAGTACATCCCAAATAAAATTGTTGAGGAAAAGATAGCCATGGAGAGAGTTGAAGCATTCAGTGATGGTGTATTTGCTATTGTTGCTACTCTTATTATTCTGGATATTTGGTAAGAAATGTAGATTTTGTCATCAGATAACATGGTTGCAGATGACACCAATTGACCATCATGTATAAATATACTATTCTCATTTAGGGCCAATTGGATGCAGGCCAACTGTGCTATGCCATAATTTTAGTACAGGTATTATTATGTCTTCACTCATCAGATGTCTGCATTTGCACCTGGTCCATTAAAATACATACTGGGGTAATTTCTGCTTTTTACTTTGGTAATTTAATATAATGATATCACAGGTTGGATGTGTCTTTAAAATATACTCAGTCCGGATCAGTTATTTGGTTTCTTAGTAAAGTACAGATTGAAGAATACATGATGCAAAACAAACAATTAATACATATGCAGTTATTAAATTTAGGAATGGGGACATGCACCAACACACATTCATAGTCAATGTACACACAGACACACACATGCTCACACATCACACACAGACACAGACACAGACACGTACACATACACATACACATGCACATACACAGACACATGCAGACACAGACACAGACACATGTTCACACACACAGACACATACACATACACAGACACAGGAGCACAAAAGCACACTCGCATGTAGTCACACATGCACACACAAGCACATACATACATATACACATGTACATGCATAGACACAAACACACACATGGCAGACACATGCTTCTTTTAATGTATTTTCTCATTCACTCTACAGTGAGGATAACATCCCAAGCAAGGACTCAGTAGTGAATGAAGGCCACAGTTTAGCTAGTGCTTTACACAAAGATTGGGCAGTGTACATGGCATACTTTGGTACATTCATTACAGTAGGAATGTTATGGTTTGTTCACCATTCAGTCTGTCATGTGAGTGTATTTCAATTTACTTTTTTTGCACTGGATTTATTTTAGCTGAATATATACTTTTTCTGCAGATGTAAGTCTCGCTAATGTACTTTACAAGTTGTCATATTTCTATAATCAGCTGTTGTGAAAGGTGTATATCTCACCAACATTTACACTGAATACAGCAGACTGAACAGATCAGATATTTACAAAGTAGGGTCTACTTTCTCCTTGCAATGTCTGCCAAATTAAAGTGTGCTTGACATATCCTAAGTTGCTGTTCATGAAATTAATACACTTACAGTATACGAACTAGTGTCCTTAAGCAAATATTTATGTGAATTACTGAAACAGGGTGTTTTATAAGGATGGCATTTGTATTTGTATATTTCTCATTTGACATGATTTTTACAAGCTACACTTTAGCTTTTCCCTGTTTTCCGGCCATAGAACTCTCAATTGTATTCAATACAGATGTGTTGTGCAATTTCTCTAGTTTGTCAATTTCTGTATATGTATGGCATACTGTGACAAATTCATTCTTTCTATGGCAAATAAAAAAATAAAAAAAATAAAAAAATAAAAAGTATAAGAAGGGGAAAAAGTCACCGTATGTACATTCTGGTGATGCTTTCAGTTCATAATCATACTTTGAATAGTCTGGTCACCTTTTACATTAATATTAATATCAACATGTCTCAATAATATTTTAAGTTTGTTGATAGTGATGTTGCTACTATGTTATTTGTGTTGCATGCTTGTATTCTAACTTCTAGAAATGTTTTCCATTTTCTATTTTTCACAGTTTCTTGTGGAGTGCAACAGAAGCATGTCAGCATTTAATACAGTGGTAAGTACATTACATGTAAACTCATGAATATTTAGTTACAGTTGAAACATGTTTGTTTTATAACATTTCCCTGAATTCTAGTACTTTTACTTCTTAATTTCTTAATTATTGGTAAAATCAATATAGGCTAATAATTAGTGTCTTTTTGTATGATAATATTTATTTCTCCTTTCCCCATCCACTCAAAAATTGTCTTGAATGTATGCATGAATTAGTTGAACAGTTATTAAATATTACAGCACCCATGTTAATGCCCTTGCATAGTCGAGGACTAAGTTAAAGTGCTTTATTTGCTGAAATGATTCAAATAGAGGAAGGAGGTGTTGAATTTACAGCAATTCCGGATCCCTAATTGGGGAAAGCACTAGATGCTAACATGGCTGAGTATGGTATATATAGTTATCATTGTCAGTCCCTACCTGTCATTTATTCTCTGGCCTTCAAATTGACCAGTATGTTTGCTGAATCAAATATGGGTATGTAATGAGGGGATAGCCAACCAGTTTAACTGTTATATCTCATTTGGTGCAATTTTGTTGTCTCAATTTCAGTCCTTAGCTTTCATTGGTGGAGCTCCTTTGGCTTTCAAATTAACTAGTATGTTTGCTGAGTCAGACTATGGTCATAATGAGAGGATTGCTATCCAGTTTAACTGTGTTATCCTGTTTGTAGCTGGTATTTGCCAACTTATGATGTTTGTTACTGCAATATGGAAACCGTAAGTCATTCTTTTTATACAGGTTTTCAAACTTTTTTGCTATGTTTGTTAAAGTAAGTTAGAAGAAATGGAAGAAAACCAATTAAATAAAAATTCAGGTACATTACAAACATTAGACATCTTGTAAATTATTGAGACTTTAAAAAATTATTAGATCTCCCCCCCCCCCCCCCCGACTTTGTTGACATCCTTTTTTCCTTGAAAAAATTGATAACTCAAGAAAATGTTGTATTTTATAATTTTCTGTTTTCAATGACAGACATCATCTCATTCATCCAAGTGCTGGTTACCATGGCAAAGAACATGGATATCTAGTGGCCAAGCTGTGTGTGTATCCAGTCATCAGGTAAATTCTAACACACAACTTTAGACGTACGACAACTAGACCCAATACTCTTGTCAAAACCACAACTTGTGACCAACTTCTTCAAAAGGATATGACTTTGAAGATCATTTGTTCATTTGTTAGGACATTTTTTATTAAATGGAAAAGTCCAGCCAGGTTCATGTCTGTCTTTAATACACTTGAACTGCTTACTGCTATCAACTTCAATATTATTTTGATTCATAAACAGCATCTTGGTAACTTTAACTCAACTTTGAAATCCTGTAAAGAAGCTCTACTTCACTTGACGTGTGTTCAGCCATGTTTTGGATTTTGTTCAAGGGTTTATGGGAAAACATCATGTGATGACATCACATTTATCACAATTTTTTTGTCTTGACAAAATATGTACGGTTTTGTGAGTAACACTTTTTACTCTATGATGTATGTTAAATTATATGATGCATCCTCTTTGTTCAATTTGCAGCCTCTCCATTTATTTTCTAAGTTTCCAGTCAGACGCATTGTCTACAGATGTTTTCAACATTGTAAGTATACCGGTAATGTTTTTTTTTGCCAATGTCATCAGCCAATATGATTCGCTATGATAAGTTGGTTATCTGTGGTACATCATCCATCAAAAAAAATAACAATAACAGAGAAAATATTTTATATTTCATGTAATAATTTCATCAAAAATACCTTGTTTACTGAGGTCAAAGGTCATATTTTTTATCTTGTCTTTATTATTGATATGAACTTACATGAAATCTGGTCTTCAGTCTTTCCAAATTGCACTTTAACAAATAAACTTGTTTATCAGTCTTCTTTTTTATGTTCAATTTTGCTATCTTTAAATGTCCCACAGTGAAAAGGGCAGATTGTCATGATACAATTGAGTGACAAAGCACAGACCCTAAGTATGGTCTATGGATGAACCTACAACTGAGGCCACAGTAATTAAACTTTTCAGTACCTTGGACGCAATGATGTTTTTCACAAAATACACAATTCACAGACCATATAGAGGAAAGAGGTAAAAGAAGAATATTAGAAACAGTAATTGAGTGTAGTAAACTTTTTGTTAAACATGTTGAACCATTAATGTTGTTTTCACTTTTGTTACAGACGCAGATTGGAATTCCTGTGATATTTCTCCTTCTTAGGTTTGCCTTCTATGTTGTCAGGGTAGGTTTTAACGTTGATATATTCCTTCCCTTTCAAAAAATTTGCATGTATGTGAAATGAAATACCTTGTTAGAGTTACAAATGTAACTTTGAATCCATCTAGTCTTTAGAGTGTAATTATGTGTTTGTGAATTTCAAATGTAGTGCCCTACAGTTGACCGTGAATCCATGTTGTCCTGTTCTACAGTATACCCCACAAGGACTACTGGTTACAAGTTGTCACCGTTGATCACAGGAGTTCATATCTATGCTGTTAATAAATGACCATTAATATAAGAACTGTACTACAAAACAAGCATGTCAATAATGATGGAGGTTATAATATAGAAGCCTAAACATGGGGTACAGGCCTGTACACATAGCATAGAACTAGAAGCATTGTGTGTGTCCTCAATGTGTCTGCTGCCCTCATCACTGTACATGTATAACGACCAGGGGTGAACAAATCATTTTGTGAACTGGTGGTCCCCGGACCAATGCCTTAAAATCCAGTGATCCTGCTGAAAGAATTTAATGGTCCCAGGTCCCGCTAATGTGAAATATTAGATCTTGCCTATGAATCAGTATATTCAGATGACTTTTTAACATAGTTATTAACAGTAAGGTACTGGTACGACGGACCAGACAAGGTAAAGTTTGTATGGTCCGCCCCAGACCCAGGACCAGTAGATTTGTTCACCCCTGACGACTGTCTATGTATAAGTAGTGAACCGCTAACTAGTGCCAATATGCATGGGGTAATATTCTATTCACCTTTTCTGTGCCACATATTTAGTGATAAGCTTGTATTTACTCACTCACTCACTTACTTTATGTTTGTTATGCCAATTTAATGTATTTCAGTTTGTTCAATTGATTTTACAAAATCTTTTTCTTCTTCTCTGAATCACAATAGATATGAACTCCTGTATCATTGGTGGCCCTCTCCAACTATAGTAAAATAGGATCCCACTGACTTTGGTTTTCTGCAGTAATCTTATGACTTTACATTGTAAAGCTTAGATAAGTTTGTACTTAAAGTAACAAAGGTACATTTGAAAATTTGGAGCTGGGGTAATTTTTTCAAATATTGTACCACCATTGACAGCCTAACGTAATATTATAACAAAATATTGAAAATTTCAATTTTTTTTTTCTCTTTTCCCCATCTTTCCTTTTCTGTCATTTTTGTAGAAACTGTGTCGTAAAGTTCAAATCTCATCGTAGTATTTGTGTACATGTTTCTCTGTATGTACCCTGTCCTCTTCGTGTACCTCTTCCAGTGTAAATACGTTGCACCTTTCTTTGACTCTGTACAGAAACAAAGGCTGAAAAATGTAACTGAACAAGATTTTCCTGATGCTATTATCAATGAGGAAGAACAAAGAGAATGTAATGACCCAATACTGGTAAATAGGACAGTGTAACAAGGAACTAGATAGTTTTTTGACTTTTGGATTTTCATGTTCCCTAGTGTAGTGATGCTGTGCAATCAGTATATGGATACTAAAAGTTTTGTACGTAGTGCTGTATTATGTGTGATATTTACTGAGGAATGAGAGATCTTTGAAAGATCATGTGTGGATAAACGTTGGCTGAAAAACTTCAATGATGTATGATGTTGGGGCAACATAATATATCATATGACAAAGAATGACCCCAAAGAAAGGTCAGCAAGATTCTGCAATAAAATTTTGCAGTTTGGTGAATAAGACTATTCTCTTTGTCATTTTATCCAAAAATGTAATTATGCAGAAGTTATGGATATAATTATTAATACAATAATGCTTGTATTTATTCATGTTTTGTCACATCTTTAGAAATCTAGAAAGCAATCAAATGTTGTTTAATCTATGTTGAAAAAAATATCAAGGAAGCATTTTTGAAATTTTTGCTTATTTGATAACAGAAAGTGCACCCCAAAAATTGAATTACCTTTTAATTCAACTATTAAACGGTAAATAAACATAAATTTTATTCCATGTTTTTTTTTTCATTTTGTATCATATTTCTTACCATTAAATCAATTTATTTATGTACATATTTCTAGTTCTTGAAGTCAGTAAGATTGAACAGTGGAATTGCTACGTTTTATGGCATTTTGCAGCAAATAAATCTCAAAGTATGAAATGTCGCAGCATACTGTTTGTTTTGTGTTCTAGTATGTACAATTGTTCTTGGTGTAGTTGAAGTCAGATGTGAGTGGTAACTGAATTATTAGTTGTGTGGGAAATAGATTCGGTTTATTTTTGCAAATACAAATTTCATTTGTGAATACTTGACATTTGACAGAGTACAAATTGAATGAAATAAAACGTCGTCATTTTTACTAAATTTGTTCCATTTATTGTAAACCATTATCCAGGAAAATGCACTTGATTTTTCAAGACCTAAATAATGTATCATATAAGAATGAAAACCACACATCAAGTAAACTTTTAGTGCAAGAATTTTATTCATGCCCACATTCGAATAAAAATAAACAACATAGAAATGGAAATGATATTTGATATCATCCGTAATACTTTGGTCCAAGGAATGTTGATATGAATACACTGGTATCAATATTTAATGTTCCATGCCACCAACGATCTGGGAAGTAGATGATCTGTCAAAAAAAGTAACATAACTTTGTTAAGGTGGCTGTTCTTAATTCTATGTATTTCATGACCTGACTGACCCTATAATTCTTTAATCTGGTGAAATAGTAAAAAGAATGATTCCTATTACGACAGGATTTGAAAAACTCAAATTTGGTGTCATGCAAATATTATCCATATCAGACAAAATGCACAAATTCTTCAGATCTGGTCTGTGTCATTTTAATGTTTAAACATGCACCAGGGGTATATAAAGGGCATTGTGGGTAATCTATGTAAATATGACATTCAAACTGCCATACACAGCATTGGCGTAGAGGTCTTGTTTTCACCCTATTTTTCTTTCCTCATGAAATATGTTATGTTGTGACTTCTTGTTTTTGTATAAATTGTTTTGAATGCCTAAAGATTGCAAATTTATAGAAAAACTTCGACATTATTCATGTTGTTGGTGTTATAGAACATAAAAACCATGGAAACAGAAGCTAAACCATGAGTCAGCCATTTTGCATAATTTGAACTTTGACATTGTAACTTACTTCTCCCTGGTTGATAGTGCATTCTATTGGTCTGTCTGACATATGTAAATTAGGGTAGTCTTCCACAAGCCATTGTAATGTGGTTCTATTCGGATGAAAGAATGGTGTCTTGTTTGGGGGATACAAAAACCATCGCTGTACACAAAGTAAAAAAAAATGACATCAGGATTAGTGTACAGGTATGATTGCCTTTGTGTTATTCAAGTTGTTGAAATTTAAGTCTGGTGCCAAGCTAGTCAGAAATGTATTACCCATCTTCAACATGGCATTACAGGGTGTACCTAAGTATTTCATGGATCCTGATTCGACTCTTGTTAGACATGTTCCCATAAACACTACTAGGTGGCGCTGTTCGATAGTGAGCTTGTCACCTACCTTTCTGCCATAAATGACTTCTCCAAATCCTGGGCCATGCCAGTGAAATGGAACCCCTGTGCCTGGTCCTTGTAAAGGAAATATTGGAAAAAAAGTGTGTACAGTAAGACACATCCTTTCATCTAGAAGCATAAACAGAGCTTAGAAATGTAACTTATAACCAAAACCATCATTAATATGGGACAAGTATTTGACAAATATTTTTTGACAAATTTTATGTTTCAGAAAAGTTTAGAACAAATACCTGTGTCATTACAATTTATTTGAAAAAAGCTGTTATAGAAATGATCAATGGGCTCGTCATCAACTGACAACATTACTACTATCCTGTCACAAGAGGGCATGTATTAAAAATGTCTATCACTGAAAGTATTGACTTTCTCTAATGGATTGCAAATTTCCACAAAACTCAAGCATGTGCAATGTCTATCACTACGCTAACTCCAAAAGTTCACCACATAAATAATATCTTTAGTATGCAAAATATTCTAAGACAATCTGTCAGTTCTATCAAAACCAAAACTCAGACCTCCTATGTTTGGTAGATACATATAAATGTGATATCTGCAGACGGTGAAATATTACATAAGGGATGCTATCTTTACTTACCTGCCAAGCCAAAACTAAGAACTCCTTCAGTGTCAGGCAGAACAAATGGTGGTTGAATATATTCTTTAAATATCACATCCCATTCTGTATAATTGTTGTCTCCAAACATGTACCGAGTTTCTAGTTTGAATAAAAATAAATAGAAAATGTTAAACATAACAGAAACAAAATTTCATTGGATAAAATTAAAGTATGCACCATACATAGCAACTGTCTGTCTAGAACATAATGACAAAATGAATAGGACACTGACAGTGACATCTCATTGGCCATACATTGCATATGTGTTATATTCCATCTATCATCTTTATACCTCACTTTACTTAGTAAAAGTTGGTGATATAATGTGTATAACATGAGGGCACATCTGATTAGGTAATGTGAGGGTTATGATTTCTGCCATGTACACATTAATGAAATGTGTGAAATTAACTCCTATACACAAACTCTATCAGCAAAAATGAAATAAGCATAGCTATAAAAACTACATGAGAAAGTCATCAACTTTTACTTATAAGACCAGAAAAGTCTTATTTCCAAAGTATACTGAAATGTTCAACCAACACAATATTTGCTGAGCACAAGATGAATCTAGCCCCGACGTTTGGTTGAACTTTTTAATGAACAGCGCCCTCTGAAGTATTATTATATAATCTTTTGTTTTTCTCAACTGGTACATGCATAGAATTCTCTCTAGAATTGTTTTTCTCAAACAGGTAAATTTGTACCATATTTTACATAAAATAAAGTGGTTCAGAGAGTGATTGCAATTTTTACATCTTGACCCGCACCCACATTAGTATTTTATAATTAATTCCTTCCATTCACTTTCCCAAAACTAGTATTGTACTTGTATAGCCTACAAAATAGACTTACCATTGCCAAGAGAACTGACATCTTGTGGTTTAAGAATTTCATTTACATAAACAGAAAATGGTACAATCACTGCAAGACCAAATAAAGACAGTTATTTAGTTTTAGACAAAGCAATATAAAATTAGTGAGTACACACATGATCAGTACAACAGCTTACATAACACTGCCTACAAACCTAATGTTTCATTATTCTCCAAATTGAAAATCACCATCACATATCAAAATGCAGTGACCCCTTACTGTCCTCAGTGTGTGTGTGTGTGTTGGCTGAAATGGCATCATAACTTGTAATATCTTACAGAATGTTGGTCGTCTTACAATGGCTAATACCTTATGGCCAATCACAGAACAAAACGGATATCATATGACTATCAGTTTCCTGCAACACAAATGTTGTTTATATACAGAGATATTCTGTAAATCACAAAGTCAAATATACAGCACAAAAATAATGAAATAATATGATAAACTTGTACATTTATATTACAGGTAGCTGTATTCTCCTGAATACAAGGGAAAAGTCACTAGACTCATCACTTTGATAATGAAAAGTCACTAGACTCATCACTTTGATAATGAAAAGTCACTGGACTCATCACTTTGATAATGAAAATTTCAGCCTTTTTACTTTACATCAGAAGTATTAAGACAACTGATCTCCTTCACTCAACTTTCATAACATGAAATGTTGTAGTTTGGATTTATGATAGCTATCAATAGAGTGGTTGCATACGGTGAACCTACTAGTATAAACATTACTATATACCTTACAGATCACTTCATAATACACATTTCACAGTAAACTGACAGTATACTAACACTTACCTTTCTCATATAAATAAGTATTTGCAGTGCTCAACTTGACAGTATACTAACACTTACCTTTCTCATATGAATAAGTATTTGCAGTGCTCAACTTGACAGTATACTAACACTTACCTTTCTCATATGAATAAGTATTTGCAGTGCTCAACTTGACAGTATACTAACACTTACCTTTCTCATATGAATAAGTATTTGCAGTGCTCAACTTGACAGTATACTAACACTTACCTTTCTCATATGAATAAGTATTTGCAGTGCTCAACTTGACAGTATACTAACACTTACCTTTCTCATATGAATAAGTATTTGCAGTGCTCAACTTGACAGTATACTAACACTTACCTTTCTCATATGAATAAGTATTTGCAGTGCTCAACTTGACATTATACTAACACTTACCTTTCTCATATGAATAAGTATTTGCAGTGCTCAACTTGACAGTATACTAACACTTACCTTTCTCATATGAATAAGTATTTGCAGTGCTCAACTTGACAGTATACTAACACTTACCTTTCTCATATGAATAAGTATTTGCAGTGCTCAACTTGACATTATACTAACACTTACCTTTCTCATATGAATAAGTATTTGCAGTGCTCAACCTGACAGTATACTAACACTTACCTTTCTCATATGAATAAGTATTTGCAGTGCTCAACTTGACAGTATACTAACACTTACCTTTCTCATATGAATAAGTATTTGCAGTGCTCAACTTGACAGTATACTAACACTTACCTTTCTCATATGAATAAGTATTTGCAGTGCTCAACTTGACAGTATACTAACACTTACCTTTCTCATATGAATAAGTATTTGCAGTGCTCAACTTGACAGTATACTAACACTTACCTTTCTCATATGAATAAGTATTTGCAGTGCTCAACTTGACAGTATACTAACACTTACCTTTCTCATATGAATAAGTATTTGCAGTGCTCAACTTGACAGTATACTAACACTTACCTTTCTCATATGAATAAGTATTTGCAGTGCTCAACTTGACATTATACTAACACTTACCTTTCTCATATGAATAAGTATTTGCAGTGCTCAACTTGACAGTATACTAACACTTACCTTTCTCATATGAATAAGTATTTGCAGTGCTCAACTTGACATTTTTATCACCAAACCTTTGAAGCAGTTCCTGCTTTTCACATAATTTTCTGAAAATCTGCAAAATCACAAAATGAAACATCTCAAATAAATGATTTAGCAAGTTACAATTTTCCTTACATGCAATGAGTACAAGTTTAACATTGTCAAAAGAGTGTCGATCAGCTGATGTTGATGTGGGAATTACAACTGCAAGATACAAAAGATGCAGAAGTAAAAAGTGTAAAGTCAGCAAAAACAAGATATACAAAACAAATTAAACATCACAGAATAATGTTGCTCCATTTGTACCTACAGATTATCTATGTCAATTTGTAGATTAAGAAAGGTAACAATCCTGTTTTTGTACATACGCCGGGATAGGATAAATTTCTTTTGTCAAGGAGTTACTATGTTACCAGGTATCTACCTGTTTTTTTTTATTTTTTCAAATACTTACTGAATTATCTGTGACATCCTTTAGTATGACAGGATAATTGTAGGCATATCTGTAAACAAAAGTTTGACATAATAATTTCAAAATTTGGTCAATGCTAGCTATGTGTAAATCTAGTTTACATAGTTTAAGTCAAGTTCTTAGCTAATAGTTTGATTACAGATTATTGCGTTATTACTATTATTGGCATGTGTCATTTATAGCATTCCAATCTGGTGCATTGTCCAATTATTTTGATGGTAACCAACCAAAAGATGAAAAACTTGACTTTGTAAACTGTTAGCGTAACTTATATTCACTGATCTTAAAGATTACAAGGATGCATCATTTCTACTCAAGTGACTCTATTTTCCTTAAATGACAGGACTACAATGCTGAGGTCTGCATAGATAATATTCGTGCCTTACTTTCCTAAGCATTCTTCATAAATTCTCCACACACATGCGCGCACGCACACACATACACACACACACACACACACACACACACACATACACTTACAAACTTGTGAACATTCCCTCATTACTGGATAGATAATATTAATGCCTTACTTTTCCATAAATTCTTTGTAAGTCAGGGATGAATCTCTCACTTCTAAGTCACATGGTCCAGTTGCTATGACATCTTCTTTATCAGTGTGCCTGTAGATCAGGAATTTGAGGTAGGAACAAATTAAGAAATAAGATAATGAAATAAATAATACTTTACAAAGGAAAATATCCATCAAATGAGGGCGATTAGTTTTAAAAAAATAGTGGTTTATAAATGATGATGATGCTCATGAGCATACTAAAGTTTAATACTGCAATTTTTGCTGTTGGATGGTCTTCAACGACAGCCGGATTTTTTGACCCCACTTGACACTGTTAAGATCATCCAATAGCAAAAGATACTAACACTAGAGGGAATGGCATGATTTGCCATTTCCTTGAAATCTGCTGAAATAACATACTATAATATTCAATAATAGATACATAGAGATATGTTTATGGTTTATCTACATTACACAACAGTAAAACGAAGTCCAAAGATTGTATTCCTACCATGCAATGGCTTTTTGGAATACATTATTTTGACATTTTGTATTTCATCTAGACTCATAATGTAATTCAAACATCATGTTGTTGTCTTGTAAGCACCTCTTCAGTATTTGTCAGTTGTCAACCCGGAAGTACAGCATCTAAGCTGGGGTCTACTGGTTAATACTGATGTGCCGCAGCTGCAAACCCTTTCACATAAAATGACATATAGTTTTGAGTGTATGGAACATTGATACATCACACAGTAAAAATTATATTTTAGCACTCTAGATTAATTTGTTTTTTCGAAGGCGTGAATTTTAGAAAGTTGTTTTCAGTTTGTCAAAATTAAGGTCTTCAGCAGATATTTACGAGAGCCTGAAGAGGACTTAATTGGCACCCAAGACCACTACTCGCGCCACAAAAAAACCCCCCAACCCCATTCATTCATTCATTCATTCATTCATTCATTCATTCATTCATTCATTCATTCATTCATTCATTCATTCATTCATTCATTAATTAATTAATTCATTCATTCATTCATTCATTCATTCATTCATTCATTCATTCATTCATTCATTCATTCAAAAACATGTACAACAGTCATTACAATAGTGTTCAGTTTACTCCATATCATGCATATGCCTATCTATAATCTTTGGGCTACCACACTACTGCCTTTCAGGTTCACTTGAACAATAGAACACATAAATATGAACCTTACCATCCCCCATCACTTAATATCTCCTGTGAAAACGTCCTCAAGATTGGATCATAAAACAAAGGAATACAAAACAAAAACATCAACACGTTGCATAATCCCTTGGCTGCCATATTGCTAGTACTACACAGTGCGCATGTCCGGATATTAGGTTAATAACGACAATATTTAAATATCTCTCATTTCGTTTTCCATGCACCAACATGCGAAGGAATTCTTTCATGGGGGTATATTTGAAGTATAATTACTACCTGATGTGCAACAATTACATGGAATACCCCATAAAGAGAAATCTACTCTTAGTTTTGACATCATGATGCTGCCGTAAAACCAACCTTTTGCGACACCAAGCTAGCTAGCAACACAACTCACGTGTACTCTGGAGCCTATGGAGGTACATGTAGTGGTAATCATAAGGACTGGCGGTGAGCCACAGTGATTGGATCAAACAGCGAGTTTGGCAGCAACATTTTCAAAAGTTTTTTGAATTCCTCTCCATAGAAGTGACATAATATTTGTGATTGTAGGTGTACACACCAAATATGTGACGAGTATTTACTTGGCTCTGGAGACGTAAGCGTTGATTGTTGTCATCATGTTCGTTCTCGCTGAAATGACAGACACTGTACGTATCAAACCATGGCAATTTAATATCAAACTGAATGATGCAATCGGAGAAGAACTCAACAAAAAGTTAGCAAACAAGGTAGGACATCACATTATTATCTTGCATTGCATAGTAAATCCTTAGTAAAAATCTCAATCACGTGACAGAGACTGTCGATGACTTGAGAATGACTCGACTGATGCCAGTGATGGCGGTGATGGCATTGTGATGCTACTTCTATTATGGAAAAACATCTCCTCATTTCACAGTTCAACCTTTAACAGCTCTGGAAACATACGATCCGACATATCTATGTAGATGGTTCTGAGTTTTCGGAGCTCTGTACATCCATGATAAAATACATGAGATACACGTATCAATCAATCAATCAATCAATCAGTCAGTCAGTCAGTCAGTCAGTCAACTAATCAATCAATCAATCAATCAATCAATCAATCAATCAATCAATTAATTAATTAATTAATTAATTAATTAATTCAACATACACATATATCACCCAAATATGAATCTGATTGGAATAATAAATTCTCATCTGAATAACTTAAGAATAACAGTTCTTGACCTCTAGGTGGCAGTGTTATGATTTGTCAAAGAAAAATCATCAGGGGAGGCATTCAATATACAATCTAAGATTCTTTGAAGTGAACACTGGTGTGCATCAAACACTCAATGTACACTTAATAGTTGATTATACTGCCACCAAGAGGTCATCTGTTACAGGAATTATGAAGAGGATCTAAGTGTGAGGTTGAAATAACTCTTTACTATTCATAAAGGCCTAGTTCAGATTAAGATTGAAATTTAGTTGTGAGTTCTGACTGAAAAAACAACTGTTTGGCAGAGCTTTAAAATGTAAACGTTGATCCAGAACAAAAGAATGATCCTATGTAATCCATACGGCTCTACTGATATGATAAGGGTGAGGTTTTTTTTTTTTTTGTTTCTCATCTCCAATGGAATAGTCAGGCGGGTCGGGCGGGCGAAATAAAAAAAAAAGGGGGGCAAGAAAAAAAAATGTATTTTTTCAGTTCTATTCTCTGTCCTTTCTGTCCTGTTAGTCTCTATACAACTTCATTTCTCTTCTCTTTATTGATTTCCTTGTTACAAGTCTCTTTCCTTCATTTTAGCAAGGTTGACAAGTCTGTAGAACAACTTTGTAAGAAGATGATTAAATACTTATCATCCTGATGGGTGTATATCTGTAGCCATGAACTATTGTGTGATTTTATCAGGAGTACTAATACATTCGTCCTATTAATCAAAGTGGCATTGCCATCGCTAACAATGTTTTCAAGTTATCCAATTTGAACTTTAGTGTGTAACTTTTTGAAACACGTACGTGATTGTCACTGATCAGTGTGCTTGATGAATTTTCATTTATATATATCATTACTTCTATGAAACATTTTTCTTCAGTGTGAACTTGTCAAAATAATCCACCAGATAACATGTCAAGCATTTCTAGAACTCAGAACCCCTTTGGGATTTACTGTTTAAAAGTAATTAAAAGTAATAATGTAAACATTGGAATGTCTTCAAAGGTCATGCATGTCATGGGTCATGAAACGGCTATGGAGTCGGTCATTTCCCAGATAATACAACTGATTTAAAGCTAAAAACTGGTCAAGAAATTTGGAATGCAGTATGACTTTTACCAATTTTAAGCATAATTTTGAAAATGATGGAAATATTCTGAGCTATTATTGCATTGCAACAAAATGTACCGCGTGACAGTATTAATTTTGAGCCCTGTCCCTCATCAAACCTCAACGGCTTCTGCCATGATGAAAGACACATGCTGCTCTGACGTAACAAAGGGGTTGGGTGGGTGGGTGGGTGAGAGGGGGGGGGGGGTTAGACGGTGGTGTTCTGCCAAGGTTTCCAACAAGTGGGGACACAGGCCCCTTAGTTCCAAAAAGTGGTGTCATTTGACAGGGAGTGGGGTCAATTATTATTGTTTATGAAATATTCATATAAATTATCTCAGACCACTATAGAGATACTGTGGTCTGAGATATTCCATTACGTATAGACCATTAACTAACAACATAAAAAAATTCCATTCATAATAACAGTTCCCAGTGCTAAAATTTATAATTCCTTTTTTTCAGACAAGGACAATGACCAACTTCAAAATAAGTCACAGTGAACATATGATTGAATAAAAACTTTGAGAATTCCTAAACTTGTAACCACTTGTTTCATTTTTAAAATTGTTAGTACACTGCTGTGTTTATCATTCCCTCTTCAAATTCATGACATTTTGAAGAAAAAAAATCCCTGACTTTAAAAAGTACCAAATGTGAACGAAAAACTTACAAATAATAGTCAAACAAACTTTAAAATAATTTATTTTTTATTAATTAACCGTTACTGGCTGTGTATCATGATTTGGTCCTGCTATATCAAATGACAGCATAGTTACGTACCGTAAACTTGCAATGATACGGAAAGCTGACATTAGGTGTCCTTGAAACTCAGAACTTGAATCTTTAACTAAAACTATCAACAAAGTCAAAGTTGGGATGCTCTGTAAATATTACATTAATTTTTTTCTGATTTGCACAACAAGTTCGTTCTTCATGTCTGACCGGGCGCACATGCATCGGCCGTCTATAGTGGCCATGCCAGTGATTACGCATTGATTCAGTGCCCAACATTCACGTGTCACTAGCACTGTCAACATCATGCAACACGATCCCCTAACACAGCTTTTTCGGAATCAAAATACACATGTACTCATCTAATTTAACCCATCAACAAATGAAAATCACAACCTGTCCCATAAATTTGGTTCACGAAGGCTTCTGAGCTGTGGCATGGCAGATGTTCCGGTAGCAAGTTCAGTGTTTCGCACACGTCAGTGATTAGGTCAGAGGTCACGACAGTGGACAGTAGACAAAAAACATGTGACGAGAGACGTCCATTTCGACGTCTCATCTAATCCCTCTAATGTTTTAATTTGTAGATTAAGTTTATCAAAGTTGATCTTTTTGTGGCATTTTTTATGTTAACAATAGAACTGCGCGTTGTCACTGTATCTTATATGATGTTTCGCAGTCAGTATACTTCTTGTGGGATTCACGTCGAGTCAGAGCCTGGCCTGGTCCGGCCGTGGACTTAGATAATTTTGATGTCTGCCGTAAAATGAATGCGCCAAAGCGACGCAAGGTGGGAAAATTATTGCTTCATTTGTAATTTTAGGGGGCCAATGTCGCAAGGTCGTGGCCTCGGCAGAACTGGCCTAAGACGCCATGGGGAACCTTACATTTTTGCTGTGCTCAGGGGTCGGTCGGAAATAAAAAAACTTTTTTTTTTCTAATGTCGGAGCTGCAAATTAGGGTCGGTCGGGAGATGAGAAACAGAAAAATAAAAAGGGCCGCCCTAACACTAATGTGAGATTTTGATTGATTCCCTGGTCTTTTTAGTAGAACTGTGTCTGTAATTTATTAATATATTTGATTTTGTGTGTCATTTAAATGTCACATTGATTGTTTTAATTTTTATATTTTCACAGGTTGTACATAATGTAGGTTTGTGTATAGCCTTACATGACATCACAAAACTAGAAGATTCCTATCTATTCCCTGGTGATGGTGCTTCCCACACAAAGGTACATTTCCGGTATGTGGTATTCCGGCCATTCATGGATGAAATATTCATTGGGAAAATCAGAAGCTGTAGCAGGGAAGGAGTACATGGTAATAAAGAATCAAATTAATTTGATATTATAAAGGTGACGGTCTGAATTTATCAGGTATATGAAATTTAGTTTAGTGCAAAAATGGCTTTAAGCAGCACTCTTCAGATAAGGATTAAATTCTAGGTGTGAAATGCAGTTGTTTGGCAGAGCTATAGAAAAATACTTGGTCCAGAACAGAAGAATGATCCCATGTAATCCTTATTAAGATAATGCTAATGTGATGACCAGGGATTGAAACATGGCCCTTTAGGTATCCAACCACGGTTCTCATTGAAGTATACTTCATCAGGGAGTTAAGATAGGTCAAGGGACTTGTGTCATTCCATCCTCAACACCCTTGCTCTACATGGAAAGGGTTAAATAATGTGTGAGGGCATTGATGTATAAACTGCTAGGAGGAATATGTGTTTCTACGTTCCTAGTGATGAGGGTGCCCTAACATGGGTATACCTAACAGACTAACTTCAGCAAAGACTCACTGTGAAAATAACATTACAACTGTTGGTAGCAGATCTCAAGTTCAAACACAACTCAATCAAAACAAAATTCTTGTCAATACAATATAACTTTATTGACAAATAAATGCAGTTCAGTTTGCCAAGTTAACAAAATACATGAAAAAGGTGAGTATTATTGTACTAAAGAGAACTTCATTGTCAAGAAGGAAATTTGAGGTCCTTAAATGTCATGGTTTTTTTTTTCACCACTACAGTTTCACTTGGCTTCTTTGATGATATCTTGATTACTCCTGATGCACTTCAACAACCATCAAAGTTGTATCCTTTTGATCAAAATACTGCCGTGACGACTGACGTACTTTGATTGACATCACAGTACTACAAAACATACACTATGCAAATACACCAAGTAATAGTCACAAAATATGTAGTTAATGAAGTTAGTGCTAGCCTGAAAGATCAGTCATTGTTTCCAGTCACATGATCCAACCAACCAACTAACCAACCAACCTGCCTACCTACCTGGGCAGCAAGTGGTTTATACATAAGCAGGTCAAGGACTGGGTCTTTCTTTCAGACTAAGTTAGTGCGCCCTCTAGAGTTAAGCAAGTATGTAAGTGAAAGTTCACTGCTGTCTTTGAAAATTGCTGGCCCACTTCATCACATTTCTATTGATTGCAATTTTATCAGCTGCTATGACTGGTAATTCTTGATTAAACATATAGAAATAAAGTAAAAGTCACTCAAAAATAAAAATGTTAATTTAATGATTTCACATACATCTGAAGATGATAATATTACCACTGTAGTAAATGAAAATACATTTACATATTATGAGATTGATGAGTATTTGGATTGATAGCAACATCATTTGATAAAGCATACTTTTAAGTTGATCAAATTTACAATATTCGTCATAAATGCATATTTCATTTGTATGTCACATCTGTTCATAAGGATTAAAGTTTGTTGACCTCATTTTTATTAGCTAAAAATAAGATATTTCATATTATCTTGTTAGTTCAATCATGTGTATCAGAGAAAAACATCTTACAAATGTATCAAAAAGTTGAATTTTGTGTTGTTATGTGTACTTGGGTGTCTTGTATCGAAAAGAAGGAATTAGAACAAGTATGATAAGAGACCTGTCCCATGAATTTGCGCCCTCTGGTGTCAAAGTAGAGATGATTGAAAGTGAGGTAATGGTATGAAATTTTGATAGCTGGGCCCAATGTTGTATTGATGTTCAGTGATCTAACAGACTACCACCTTATAAATTTTGTACTGTCTAGATATCAATGTTTAGTAATCTTTTTGTCTTAGACCACTTCTAAATTTTGAGCCCTGGATCAGGAATACTTTGTGACTGACATTACAATTCTGTATCACTAGAGGGCGCACTGTATCTGAAAGCTCCATTTTAGTATTCCTTGACTGGTCATGTTTTATAGTGATGAGGCTGAACAAGTGTGGGTGTGGGAATACGAAACAGAAGAAGGTACACATGATTTATTTATGGATGTCAATGAGGAAATCAGATTTAAAGTAGTAGATGAAACATTTGTTGATACCACCCCAGTGGGGCCGAAGACCATAGGTGAAGGGTCAGAGGTCACAGATCAAGATGCCAAGAGATCACCATACTCATTAACGGTAAGTCCAACATGAATACATTGTAAAATTACACCCGCTGATTGTAAAGGATTAATCAAACTGACTGTCTTAAGAATGATAAGACTCCTGTGGTATAATCGGTGTCAGCAGAGGTCTCATTCTGTAACACACACCCTATTTCACAGACAGTTGTGTCCACTTTTTAAGAGTTAACTTTTTTGCATCATATGGAACATATGCAGATATTGTCTCTGAACAGAAAATATGGATTATATACGCTGGTCTATCTACATCATGACAACCCATGTCTGTGTCACTGGTTTTGTGGTGCTCAAAAATTGCCACTATTTTTCCCTATTTTTCATTTTCAGTAGGTATAAGTTATATTATTCCCAGTATTTTCCTTCATTCAGTCTGAAAATACGTAAGACCTCAGGGTTTGCCACTACTTGTCTAGTGACTCGTAGTGGCACTTAAGACCCCTTATGTCTCTCATATTTTCCTTGGCTGAATGAAGAAAAATATTGGGGAATAATATCTAATTATATATGAATTTGTGTATATATATATGTACATGTTCATATGTGTGTTTGGTTGGTTGCATGTGTGTATTATGTATGTGTGTGTGTGTGTGTGTGTGTGTGTGTGTGTGTGTGTGTGTGTGTGTATGTATGTATGTATGTGTGTGTGTGTGTGTATGTATGTATGTATGTATGTATGTATGTATGTGTGTGTGTATGTATGTATGTATGTATGTGTGTGTGTGTTTGGTTGGTTGCATGTGTGTATTATGTGTGTGCGTGTGTGTGTGTGTGTGTGTGTGTGTGTATTGTGTGTATTGTGTGTATGCATTTATTTTATGTTTCATATTCTTGGTGTAAGAATTAAACGGTCATCCTCATTGGTAGTATGGTACATGATATGAAAAATATGGAGAGATTGTATATACTTTTGATTGAAAGTAAGAAGAGAGTAGTATAGTTGATAGCAAATCATTTCTTATCAAGGTTTAAAAATCCAATACTTTTGAATCCTATTCAAATGCTGAGAAAACTTGGTATATGTTACTCACAAACCACTGGCACCACTCACAAGTTATGCAATGAACCTTTACCTTAATATTCATTAGTCCAATACCTTAGAGTCATGTTTGACAGAAATCTATTTATGGGAATTTGATTCTAGGAATAAGGACTTTGTGTGCATAATAAAATTTCACGACTAAATCTGGAGCTTTTAGACTTATTACTCTTTTGGGACTTGTTCCAAATTTAGCAAAATAATGTTATCTCTACAAAAATGAATATAGTAAGAATGTTATCGTAGTCCTGACATTTATCTCGCATTTCATCAAAATTATCTCTCTCTCTCTCTGTCCACTTGCTGTATAATATCACTTTGCCAAGTGATGACACTACTGGTTGATTGTCATGTTCTGAAAGGCACGATGGCAGAGCAATTCATTCAAATGAAATCAATGAAAATGCCTTGGGTCACCCTTTTCTTGTGAAAGACCTTAAGAACTCTTAAGAGAGTCCCTGAAGACATAACTGCTGTGAAGACGTTTTGTGAAAAAGATTATGTGCTATAAACCTGTCGAGATTTTTTATCTTCATTTTCCTAAATACGTCAGCTGAGTCAATATCAGTTATTCACGTCAAGTATTATCTTGCATACTGGTTCTGAGAAAAGCAAAGAACTTACTTCTAATTCTGCATTTTCTTTTGAATTTTCTTTTCATACCATGACAATTTAGCCCTTGGTAATGTCGAGATGTCATTCAAAACTTGATGAAATTTTACCAGATGTTCCCGGTAATGTATTCAGTTATTTCATGAACCATGGAGTGCACTCCAGCGTGTGTCGTTATGTGTCGTTATTTGCATAAATTGTTTTATGTCAGCAAAAAGCTGCATAATTCATCACAATTCTACGAAGAAACCCAAGTATATTTTGTAAAGTTTTTAAGTATGAAATATTTATTTCTAAAGAAGCCAATTCAAAAGGTTGTGATATATGTGGAATATAAAGATGAAAATAGAACATGTAGTTGTGATTCCCCAGCGTCATGTACAGAGTATTAAACTTAATTGCCTGAATACTTATAAGGGCCGCAAACTGAGTGTATACATTTTGCGGTGTAATTTTTGCTACATATTTGAAAGGTACCTGCAGTCTTCTACTTAATCCTCTTTCTATCAGGAGTACTTGTTTGTAAAAAAAAACCCCAAAAAACCTAGAAGTTGGGAAAAACAGAATTAATCACTGCTTGTTATTGACTACACTCAAACCTGGTTTGAAGATATAATTTATAAATGATCTGATGATTTAATTTGTTCATACATATAAAAAATGTAGAGGAAATCCTTACTATGCAATCAGCTGTTCCAATTCTTACTATCAATGATACCGTAATGCAAATGTAATGTCATATAAGGTGCGCATCAACATTAGCTTTAGATTAGTATAAGTCTAAAAATAATTAAATGGTGGTTTTATGTAAGTTATTACATAATTTTTTATGTACCAGAGATTGCTTGCACCATGCAGTGCAATACCAAATTATTGCATACCTTGATGCAAATAATATGCAATCATTCATTGTGTATGATTGCACAGTATCAGTTTACAGAAATTTGCTATTTCAGATAAAACATATGTAATATTAACAGAACCCCATTCTGCATGATTGAGTTCCAGTGTGGGTACGCAGAAATATTTGCTCTCTTACATTTTCACTCACTATGCTCATGAAAGTGCAGCTGTAGAGAACACTGCCAGCATTCCTGCAAATACTTCAAGTATGCCACCCTTGAACTCACACATGTATGTATGTATGTATGTATGTATGTATGTATGTATGTATGTATGTATGTATGTATGTATGTATGTGTGCGCGTGCGTGCGTGTGTGCGTGCGTGCATGCGTGTATGTATGTATGTATGTATGTATGTATGTATATATGTATGTATGTATGTATGTATGTATGTATGTATGTATATATGTATGTATGTATGTATGTATGTATGTATGTATGTATGTATGTATGTACATACATAGGTACATACGTACGTACATACTATCCTAAACAAATTTTATTACCACATAGACCTGATCATAGTAACCTCTTGTATGTGTTAACACAGAGTACAACTTTCTTTAAAGATTGAACACCTGATTAGATCAATTGGGAAGAGTTTACATATAAATGAAGCAGAAATTAGACGTGAAATACCTTGTATATAGGTCACTAAAGTACAAAATACATCTATCAATTGATTTATTATTCCTGAACTTGATTAACATTCAAGCGTAATCAGAAAAATGTCAGTTGTTATCGTCTGGTATTTAATGAATGGACTGTACAAGTTCATTTGACAACTGATAAATCCTTGGCATCTTTGTGTCTACTTGATTAGGAGAAAGTAGTGATAAAGCAGCCATGCTGAGTGAACGTAACACTAACGACAAGTGCAAGTATAGGATCCATTTGTCACATTGTTAATGGAGTTAAGGGGTCTTCTCAAATTTTGAAGTCTGATTACAAACATAACCTATTTCATCTAGGTCTACACACCTCCTCCCGTTTACATAAAAGCAATGAAGCTCAGGATGGAATCAAAATCACAGTTTGACCCCCCCCCCCCCAACACAACAATCCCCACCCTAACCCCACTCCCCATGTAATAGGTTATTTTTTATTTCGTGTTTGACTCTAGACTATTCGATTGTTGATAACTTGAGAACCTCCTTAAAGTCAGATGTTCGTACTTTCAATTGAAAAGCATGAAAATCCATCACTACATGATTTAATACCTTATTGTATGCCTAGCTGTTGATAAGGATAAAGTTCTTAACCTGCTTTCTGTTGATATGTCAACTGATCCAATTAGCCAGCATGTTTACTTTTTCAAGCCTTCATCAGTTTATTGCCCTTTCTCCTTTTACACAACTAAATATATTATCAATGTTGTTTGAGTGGTTTGCACATCAAATCGAAATGGTATCTTGTATTAAGAATGTGGTCCATTGCTGTTCATAGCCTGCACAACTATTACTTTGAAATCACCTTTGTAATTCCCTTCTTTTTTTGACAATCAAAAACAAATACACATGAGACAAGTATGTTATCCCTGCTGCACCCACAGCACAAATGTATAACTTCTCAAGATCAACACCAGTAGACGATTACTAATATCCTACAGTGCCATTTCAAACAGTGTCAACATTTAGAAAGCTAAAGGGTATAAGGTTAAAAAAAATTATGGTGAAATATTCCTTCTTTCTGCCCTTTAAATAAATTTAGCAGAGTTGAGGTGGAAAGACTTAGTGAAATCCTCGCAGAGTTGAGGTGGAAAGACTTGGTGAAAACCTAGCAGAGTTGAGGTGGAAAGACTTAGTGAAAACCTAGCAAAGTTGAGGTGGAAAGAGTTAGTGAAAACCAAGCAGAGTTGAGGTGGAAAGACTTAGTGAAAACCTAGCAGAGTTGAGGTGGAAAGACTTAGTGAAAACCTAGCAGAGTTGAGGTGGAAAGACTTACTGAAACCTAGCAGAGTTGAGGTGGAAAGACTTAGTGAAAACCTAGCAGAGTTGAGGTGGAAAGACTTACTGAAACCTAGCAGAGTTGAGGTGGAAAGACTTACTGAAACCTAGCAGAGTTGAGGTGGAAAGACTTAGTGAAAACCTAGCAGAGTTGAGGTGGAAAGACTTAGTGAAAACCTAGCAGAGTTGAGGTGGAAAGACTTAGTGAAAACCTAGCAGAGTTGAGGTGGAAAGACTTAGTGAAAACCTAGCAGAGTTGAGGTGGAAAGACTTAGTGAAAACCTAGCAGAGTTGAGGTGGAAAGACTTAGTGAAAACCTAGCAGAGTTGAGGTGGAAAGACTTAGTGAAAACCTAGCAGAGTTGAGGTGGAAAGACTTGGTGAAAACCTAGCAGAGTTGAGGTGGAAAGACTTAGTGAAAACCTAGCAGAGTTGAGGTGGAAAGACTTAGTGAAAACCTAGCAAAGTTGAGGTGGAAAGACTTAGTGAAAACCTAGCAGAGTTGAGGTGGAAAGACTTAGTGAAAACCTAGCAGAGTTGAGGTGGAAAGACTTAGTGAAAACCTAGCAGAGTTGAGGTGGAAAGACTTAGTGAAAACCTAACAGAGTTGAGGTGGAAAGACTTAGTGAAAACCTAGCAGAGTTGAGGTGGAAAGACTTAGTGAAAACCTATCAGAGTTGAGGTGGAAAGACTTAGTGAAAACCTAACAGAGTTGAGGTGGAAAGACTTAGTGAAAACCTAACAGAGTTGAGGTGGAAAGACTTAGTGAAAACCTAGCAGAGTTGAGGTGGAAAGACTTGGTGAAAACCTAGCAGAGTTGAGGTGGAAAGACTTAGTGAAAACCTAGCAGAGTTGAGGTGGAAAGACTTAGTGAAAACCTAGCAGAGTTGAGGTGGAAAGACTTAGTGAAAACCTAACAGAATTGAGGTGGAAAGACTTAGTGAAAACCTAACAGAATTGAGGTGGAAAGACTTAGTGAAAACCTAACAGAGTTGAGGTGGAAAGACTTAGTGAAAACCTAGCAGAGTTGAGGTGGAAAGACTTAGTGAAATCTAACAGAGTTGAGGTGGAAAGACTTAGTGAAAACCTAGCAGAGTTGAGGTGGAAAGACTTAGGTGGAAAGACTTAGTGAAAACCTAGCAGAGTTGAGGTGGAAAGACTTAGTGAAAACCTAGCAGAGTAGAGGTGGAAAGACTTAGTGAAAACCTAGCAGAGTTGAGGTGGAAAGACTAAGTGAAAACCTAGCAGAGTAGAGGTGGAAAGACTTAGTGAAAACCTAGCAGAGTTGAGGTGGAAAGACATAGTAAAAACCTAGCAGAGTAGAGGTGGAAAGACTTAGTGAAAACCTAACAGAGTTGAGGTGGAAAGACTTAGTGAAAACCTAGCAGAGTTGAGGTGGAAAGACTTAGTGAAATCTAACAGAGTTGAGGTGGAAAGACTTAGTGAAAACCTAGCAGAGTTGAGGTGGAAAGACTTAGGTGGAAAGACTTAGTGAAAACCTAGCAGAGTTGAGGTGGAAAGACTTAGTGAAAACCTAGCAGAGTAGAGGTGGAAAGACTTAGTGAAAACCTAGCAGAGTAGAGGTGGAAAGACTTAGTGAAAACCTAGCAGAGTTGAGGTGGAAAGACATAGTGAAAACCTAGCAGAGTAGAGGTGGAAAGACTTAGTGAAAACCTAGCAGAGTTGAGGTGGAAAGACATAGTAAAAACCTAGCAGAGTAGAGGTGGAAAGACTTAGTGAAAACCTAGCAGAGTTGAGGTGGAAAGACTTAGTGAAAACCTAGCAGAGTTGAGGTGGAAAGACTTAGTGAAAACCTAACAGAATTGAGGTGGAAAGACTTAGTGAAAACCTAGCAGAGTTGAGGTGGAAAGACTTGGTGAAAACCTAGCAGAGTTGAGGTGGAAAGACTTAGTGAAAACCTAGCAAACTATTTAAACTGTAAACTAAGTCTTCAGTACTTAAAGACTCTAGGGATTGATCACATGGTAACACTATCCAATGGCATAGAACAGATTGTGGTTTTGTTCGTTTACAGATACAACAAAACTGTAGATACATCAATCATTGTTTGAACTGAAAACAGTTGAAGCACCATTCATTCATGCATATAGGTATTATGATAGATTGTTATAAGACCTGTATGTGTATCATATGTTGCTATCATCCATTTATCCTATCATTAATCAATTTTGAACACAGGTGTTGAATTCAGGGTCTACTTGTTTAATGTGTGTTAATTAATTATACTGCTAATGACTTGCTAAATTAACAGTAGCTGTTTATTAGACTTAAAGAAATATTGGAGTTCATACTATAAATAATCAAGATAGATGGTAGTAAATTCCTCTTTCTTTTTGAAAAGAAACATTGTGCATGTTTCAAAAAGAGAAATGTGAAGGTCTATTATCCAAATGTGAATGAAAGATTACATCAGTGTATGCATTCTACTGGTATTTGCACTGCTGTGCACTACTGAAAACGTAATTCCATACCTGTATGCAAATGAACGTGCAAACTCCATGTACACAAAATCATGTGAAAGCACCATTGTAAATTTTATGAAATTTATGGTTTGGGATAACCATATATAAAAATAACAGAATGGTATAACACATGAGTGCTACTGTGAGAACTTAGGGTATTAACACTCACGCTTTCTACCAGACGATAAAATGTAGTAATTTTTAGTAAGATATTTGTCATGCCAGATGATAAAACAAATTTAGTAACATTTTTGTTGAGCCAGATGATATTCTGGCTTCTATTGTATATTGCCTGGACCAGTTGTTTGTTAGTTTGTTTGTTAACAACTTTGCAGATTTATGTCAAGTACTGATACAATTTGCATGTAATTACTGGGCAATCATACAGCTAGTGAAACAACGATGTGATTAACTTGAAATTATGAGCAAAAACTGTATTTGAAAATTCTACTTGTTTGCGTATACTTCACGTATTTCTATTCTAGTATCAAATGATGCCACTTAAGTTAAGGGTTAAGGAAATCTGGGTCGAATGTGAATATCTGTCACTCATGGCCCTTTTTGATACATCAAAGTCTTCAGTTACTTCAACTCTGAAAGCCTACATGAAATATTGATATTGATGTATTAATCTATTACAAAATATCTATAAATATAGTTTTAGTGTCTATCTACTGCATTATGTAGACAAGATTAAAAAAATACATTCCATCAACTCATCTTAAGATAGATTGAAGTAAGCCTATTTTAATCACGTAAATGTACCAATCATGTAAATATAACATATTACTTTGTCATTATGACTTAATGTCAGAGATTTTTTCATCATCTTTGTCAAATTGTGTCATAATTTCATATTTTATTCCGATTAGTAGTACGTGGGATGTGATTAGGTAAAAATAGACTAATCTCAGAAAGACAGTCAGAAAAAAGGAAATGTGAAAATCTCAGGTTTGTTTTACTTTGGTGAAGTAACTATTTAGCAAGTAGCTCTATATGAAATTATGTCCATCAAATTCTATCATAATTTTTTTTTAATTTTTTGTATTTATTCAGATTTGTGCAAGTATTTCATGTAGGTAGTATAAAAATAGACTAAATTTCAAACTTTGGCAGGAAAAATGAATCAGATTTCTTATTTTGGCAGGACTATACTATTGAAAATAGTATGTGATACCTAAGAGCTGGATCGATACTTTGGAATATTGGTGTTATGATTTTGTGCACAGCATTAAAATTAGTAAATTTGACAACTTTTAGGTGACCTGCATATACTGCATGCAGGGCTTGAAACTGGAACCAATAATATTGATTTTTGGTATGAAATTAATTTATCAGAACAACAGTATTACGCAAAAATAATGTCCGGGCAACTGTCCTAATTCTATGATTCTCATGACCCAACTGACCCTCTGTTTCTTCATTCTTGCAAAGTAATAAAAATGATGCCCTCTATGGCAGGATTAGAAAAATCACAACATCACAGATTGTACATGGCGACCGGCCACAGGAGCATGTATACATATCTGAGTAAAAATTATCATTTTGTGGTGAAATTTGGGAACTTCAATTAAATAAATGGTTCAACATTTCCTTCTGACCTTAAGTGTCATTTCTAAGTCATTCAGAATGTTGAAGTATGATTATGGATTGAAAGTATCACCAACATGTACTCATAATTTTATTGTTTCTATACTTTTTGTTTAACTGACTGACTGACTGACTGACTGACTGACTGACTTGTCATTTTGAAGATGTTATTATGAGACCTATATAATTAAGTACTGGGTATGTGCGCCCTCACAGATTGACACTCTAGGAAGTATAATGTATAAGAATGATATACTTTTAATAGCAGATACTGCTTCATGAAATTAAGTGATTTGATCTGTAGTCAGAAATTCCACTACATTCATAATAAAAGTGAATGTTTGACATTATTCAACATTTACTGCTCTTGTAATTTGTGGTCAGTACCTTACTTTTATTGATAGTTACATGAGTGTCTTTATACATGGATTACCATAGCTATCTTATCATATGATCAAATACATGTACTTCAAATTCAGAGCACGATGCGTTGATGACCTGAACTGTGCCGTAGTTACCACTTCACAGCATGTGATCGTCATCCCAAAAGCAATGTTCATCATCCTTTGCATATCAAAGTATAATATCAATGTCTTGTTTTCTGAGCACAAATGAACTCAGGTTCAGATGTGCTGTAGGCATTGTGAATCATGTCTGTGTGAGTGGGAGTGTGTGTGTCTTTCTCTCCCATTTCTCTGTGTTCATGTGGATATGTGTTTGTGGATATAGATTGTGTGTGTGTGTGTGTGTGTATGTATATGTGTGTGTTTGTGTATGTGTATGTGTGCATGTGTGTGTGGTGTGCGTGTGGCTGTGTGTGTGTGTGTGTGTGTGTGTGTGTGTGTGTGTGTGCGGTGTATATGTGTGTCTGTGTCTGTGTGTGTGTGTTAAAGTGGAAGTCGAAATCAGTGGACTGATTGTGTTCACAATCTTTATCTCAGACACAAGTAAACTATGTAAATATTTCTGAGGGTCATGCTATTTTCCTGACTCCCATTATCCAGCAGTCAACCTCTGTATACGTGACATCTTGTATTGTAAAATTTATATTTGGTGTATGGGTAATAAACTAAAGTATCTAGAGACTAATCAGTAGATTTGTGTGATATTTTATGAGATGTTTCTAGGGCTGTCTATATGAAAGATTATTCAAAGTAATATGACATATCTCTGATATGCAAATATGTTTCAAGAATAACAAAAATATGATCAAAAGTCTTCAATTTAGAAGGGTTTTCTAGTTGTTGGGAGTTTACCAAGGTTTGCCTAGGTCGGATATCAGTCATGGTAAAGTCTTATTAACAGGCAAATGTGAAATGAAAGTTTGATTTTTTTGTTC
This sequence comes from Glandiceps talaboti, assembly GCF_964340395.1. Taxonomy (NCBI): domain Eukaryota; kingdom Metazoa; phylum Hemichordata; class Enteropneusta; family Spengelidae; genus Glandiceps; species Glandiceps talaboti. The sequence goes on along the minus strand of NC_135553.1, from coordinate 4,351,071 downwards.
AAAGTCTGCAAACTGACTATTTTTATAGTTAAAGTCTATTTTTATACTTTAAGTGTCATCAGACAGGCTCCAAAGCCAATGGTATTTTTCTTTTCACTTTCAACATAACAGATAAGACAGTGGTTATGTTACAACATGTAAAGTGTACTTATAGATGTAGACAAATAAAATGCCTCTCACAAAAGACATTGTAACACATTCACATCTATAGAATGGCTTAATTCCGACTGGTATGCTGACAAACAGAGAGTATATAGACCACACAATGTATTCCAAATACCCACAGGCTCTGAGACAAGATGGAAGTATGAGCAAGCCAGTGAAATAATTCTATGTGCAAACAGGAATTCAAAGAATCATGAAATGCTATGAAATGAAAACCCTTCAAGCTAGTTTCTCTCCTGCACTCTGTTTGTTAGCTGAAACTAAAATAGCATTTTGATGAATGTATTTACAAATGTGTTACGTGTCAAAGGCCTAGACCAGGAATACAGTGTATCTAGAAATGTCTAGCTATATAGAACCTATGTTTAGGGTGAGTCTTGACAATGTCCCATCAACATCATGGGGATGATACCATTGTGGTCAACCCCAGACCGAATTTTTAGACCCATTTTGACCAAAATCCAACACCCCATTTCAGACCCATTTAGACCCATTTTGACCAAAACCCAACAGATCCTTACAGGTTTTTAGAAGATCAAATTTTAGACCAAAAATATATTTGTAGTAGTTCCATATTAAGGAAATGGTGGATTGCAAAATATAGTTCTCACTCTTGTATTTTTTCTGTCATGAGGCAAAATTTTTGGAGTAATTATGGCACATTTATGATTTGAAAAAAGGACAATGGACCTCATTTTAGACAGAGTAAAAATAATGTAGAGTGGATGTGATTTTAGACTCTTCAGTCGAAAAAAAACCCAGACCCCACTTTAGACCAAAGAGCTCATACATGCACCTAAAGGTTTTGTTTTGTCAATAATTTACATGTCATATATAATGTTTAATAGTTGGTAGGCAATGTAATAACATTGATAACATCAATAATATACTTGGAATTTACATAGTTTTATTGTCATTATGCAACCCCCCCCCCCCCCCTTTGGTGATCCGACGTCACTTTCAATGCATTAATTATGCTTATTATTTACCGAGATTTCATGAATTTCTTCAGCAAACTCAATTCTTCTGACTTATGACTCATTCATGTATTTGATTCACGTCTGACAAGAAACTGATTTCTTTAACAATCTTGATATTGGAATCAGTGTTTTTACCAAATTTTCTAGAATGCCAGTAAATGAGAAGGGTGGGGGTGGGGTAGGGGTGGGATGGGCGAAGTTGTACAATATATGGAGTTCCACATGCATTCTGATAATTCCCACACATTTTTGTGAGGAACCCCAATGAATAATCTGTGTATATGGAGTGTGAAGGGGAGTTCTCATCTATTAATAAACCTGTATATCTGTGACCTTGACATTGACATTGACAATGACAATGACATTGACAGCTAGAAATTGAATGTTGTGCATGCAAGTTCATTTTATCATAAATTGTTGCAAATAATTGTATATTGATGTCAGACTCAGCCATTTGGTCATTTTAGGAATGCGTATTTTATGACAGATCCCGTACAAAATACAGTATGGTATATTGAAATATATATTATAAAAACATTCTCCCTTCATACATGTAAATACAACTTTTTAAAGGACAACAAAGCATTAGGCTGATTTTGTCCTAGCTGCTTTAGTTGATGTCCAGTATAAAGTCATTTAAGGTTGCTTTACCACCACGCCCACCTAAGCATCGTGTGATTTCTCTACAAATGAGAGAAGTAAAATTATTCAAATTAGTCCTAATTGACAGCACATTAGTGTTAGGGACTCTGTCTCCATGTTCATATGCAGAATTTCATGACTATGTAGTGTTGTACAGGATAAGGAATACAAATTAATATAATGTAGTGTTGTGACGTTTGGTCGTCATGGCAACACATTAGAGTACATTCACCCCTTTACACATAGTACTTGAACATTGACTTGGTAAATTTCCCTAATGAGATGAGTCACTCATTGTCATCTACTATATTAAGACTGTTGTAATGTCATGAAATGATAATTTGGAAATTATTCAGCATCCAGCCATGAGAACTAAGAAGATAACGACATGTATCGTCACCTGAGAGAGATGACACCAACCTCACTGTCATTCATTTTATGTGTATTCCCATGGCTCAAACAAAATGGCATGTATACTTAATGAATCCTATCACTTTTAATCATCATCACCTGCTTACAATTTACTAAAGACAAAATCCCAGTTGGAGAAAGGTCACCTGTCTGTCAAAACGTAGTTAACAACGTCTGGTCTAAACTAGGTATTTTTGTAAGGGGGTCGGTCTCCTGGGGACAACAAATCATCACTTTGTGTCAATGTTCATGTATTGATGGATACTGTATCCATCTATTTAGTTTTGATTGATGTGTTATTAGGCCACGGTGCACTTATTCATCGTTTGTCAGTCTTGAAATAGAGTGACGCAATGGAAAGCATTACTTGTGGTGATGAATGTCAAAGAATTACAGGAAGGTTAGTCATATCTGTTACAAGAACAAATATGCAATCATTTCAATATATTCACAAACATACAGAAGATTTTGTGGCCACAAATTGTCTTATTTGCTATGACATTTCTTGATTTAGTGTCAAAACAGAAAACAACGCTGACAGCTAATCTCAAATTCACCATGATACTTACAAGTGTTTGTGGTTCATTTGCAGATTTAGTATCAAATGGAAATCAATGAATCAACGACATGTGTGATTTCTAATAGATTTAATATCAGGCCAGTGTTGACAAATGTACTCTATTTACTAGAGCATCTAAACCAGTACAGTCAAATTGTCTGAAACAAATAATAAATAACAACACTGGGTATAGCTTACTTCCTTTATAGGTTAAATTTTTGAAATTTACAATTATAACTGTCCCTGTATGATTTATTTTCCACTTTTTAGCACCTTTTTTGTGTTGATGACTTTCTCAATGGAAAATGTAAAACCAGTGCTGAAGAATTCTCTGTAACCCACACCTTGATGTGTGTGAGGGTTGTCGGTGGCTGAGTGGTTAAACCACATGCCTCTTACCACTACAGTCAGGGTTCGAATTCATTCAGGGTTTGATTAAATTTACCATGCTGTTAGTAAGAAGAGTGTCATTCAGTATGATTCTACCGAACAACACTAGTTTTTCCTTGGGTACTCTGGTTTCCTCCTGCACTAACACCGAACCTTCCTCCTGTTATTGGACAATGCCTGTAGGATGGTGTATAAGTAAATAAATAAAAATAAATAAATAAATAAACAATTATTCTGTTTGAGATTTAGCTTTAAACTAGTTAGTGGAGCAGAGAACAGCAGATTTCTGGTGGAATTGTTCAAAATGTGATACAAAGTGGTTCACAATGACGTTTGTGCGCGATTGTGTTCTTTATTTAGCATGAGTCCATACTGATAGATTTTCATGAATATCGTAAAACATGTGTGATTGGTTTATAAAAATACAATGTAGCATCAAACCAACAATGATGAATTTTGTCAAACTCGCAATAAAGTTTATATATGTATGAAACAATAATAACACCAAGTCAGTGCTGAAGAATTGTCAGAAATCCAGTCAACACCTAGATGTGTCTAAATGTGTGTAATTCTGTTCTAGATTTATCATCAAATCAGTATCTACAAATTGTCTGAAATTCACAATAAAACTTGGTACTGTGTGATTCCTTCTTAGATTAGATATCAAACCAGCAATCCTGTATTGCCTTAGGTTCAACTAACAATGGTGTTTGCATGTGTGATATTCATTTCAAGAATTAGTGTCAAACCATTGCTGACACAATTCTTTCCAAATCACAACGTTTTGTACATATGTGTTTGGTTTCCACATTTAATCTCAAATCTGTGCCGAAGATTTTTCTCAAATTCACAAATGATTCTTGTGATGTGTGTCACTTACAATTCATTTCTAGACTCAAATGTCAAATGAGAAGACAATTTTTTTCAAAATTCACAATAAAGCTTACATGGACAATGATTGTGTGTGTGTGTGTGTGTGTGTGTGTGTGTGTGTGTGTGTGTGTGTGTGTGTGTGTGTGTGTGTGTGTGTGTGTGTGTTTGTGTGTGTGTGTCTGTCTGTCTGTCTGTCTGTCTGTCTGTCTGTCTGTCTGTCTGTACGTACGTGCAATATGTTCTAGATTTAGCACCAGCCTGTTAATGGAAGTCAATAGCATTCCACATTACAATGTAAGCCTATTAAAAATATGAAGGATATTATTTTGAAAATGATTTTGAATATTGACCCCAACAATATGTCATTGTCTATTACTGTTTGACTACTTTGTGTACATGCTCATACATTAAATTGTGTGAACAAATTCCTAGACAGTAATAATGAAATGAGAATGTCATACAAGACACTAAACAAGTGAAAATATACCTAAATAAGAAACCAACTGTAAGAAAAACTGTAGAACAAAATTCAACCAATCATAATCTCTAAAACTGTTTCTGTAAAGAATAGAATATTGAATATTAGAATATTGCATAAGACAAGCCTCTCATAAAACTGAGCATGCACTTGTAGTTAATAAGTAATGATCAATTTTGAAACAATTCTATGTTTATATATAGACATAGTCAATTTGAATTTATGGATATCATAAAAATAAAATAAAAATGAGGATCAGATAAAAAAATTATCATCAGATTGTCACCAAGACATTGTGCACATGTCATGAGAAACAAAGAGATTATTGTATATGGCCACCACCATGCTGTACAACAGACAAAGAGATGTGCATCACTTTATTCACACCTTTTGAGAATGTCAGTGTCTAATTGCAGTTTGCACTTCCTCAGTTGATAACATATACAATGGTTATCATCTCCTTGCTGTCCAATCAGCACTGTATCCTCACTTCCACCCACACTGATCTAGTTTTTGGATCTATTATTCATAGAAAATTTGAACCTTCGGAGTCCAGGGAAATTCTAATCAAAATGCGCAATGTAGATAATGGAAATGTCTATGTTTCTAGTATGATAAGAGTTGAATTATCAAACATTGACTGACTTTCTTGTAAAGCACAAAAACCTATCAATGTTGAGAATCTTGTTTAACCGCAGAATCTACTGGGAGTTTAGAAGAACTGATCATATTTGACTTACATTATACATGTTACTTTATTGAATGCAGATTAGTATTACTGTGCTTGTATTTGTAATACTTTACAGTAGAAGTAGATTTGGATCAATATCGTGAAAGTCAGTGCAAGAAGCTAAATATTGAATTAGATCACCTTAGTACAAGTATTAGAAGACTTAGTCATATTCAAACAATGTTTCACTGCTTCTAGGTGATATGGTATGTCAATTTCTGATTCAGTGCATTTCTGTCTTTGATATGTAACACCATAAGAGGATATTTTTTTGAAGTTTTCAAGCTGTGTGTTTGTATATGTGTGTATGTGTGTGTGAGTGTGTGTGTGTGTGTGTGTGTGTGTGTTTGTATTTATGTATGTCTGTATGTATGTATGTATGTATGTATGTATGTATGTATGTATGTATGTATGTGTAGCATGTATGTACGTTGTGTGTGTATGTATGTATGTATGTATGTATGTATGTATGTACGTTGTGTGTGTATGTATGTATGTATGTATGTATGTATGTATGTATGTATGTATGTATGTTTGTGCGTGTATATATGTATATATATGACATGCATATGCATGCCTTTGTGGTTCTGAGCATTTGTGACATAGAACAGAAAATGAGTTAATGACCACTAGCATATTCTCATAGTTTTCATCGTACATCCTGATGTCTGTAATGGATATGATTCTGCTACACTTTAATATCATTAGATACGGATTTGCATGCCTTGAATAACAATAAGCTAATTTGCATAATCACTTATCACTATGCATGTCAGGAAAATGATATGCATGATTAATGTGTATGTCTTATGCAGAAATTATCATGTTGCTACTCTCTGTTCATACAGATACTGTATTATCTCTAAAATGTAATATTCAGTTGGCAATACCAAAGATAAATCAATGAAATAACGGCATGTAAATTCAAAGATTGCCAGCAAAGCACTTAGTATTGATGTGTATGTTTATACAGCTTGACATGAATCAAACATGAATGTAAAAAACCCACAAATGTGAACAAACAAGGTGAATGTAATTGGTTTTAAGAGGTCGCTTTTTTCTGACCTTTCATTATTTTTGCAGGGGTCCATCAGTGAACCGGGACTAGGGCTATTATCATGGTGGAATAGTGGATAGAAGATGATGTCTGCATGTTAAGTCTATAGCTCTTCCCTGTGAGAGATAAAACACAGTTTGGATGATATCAGGATGTCAACACATCTACTGATTACATGCCTCTGTGACGAAAAGAAGCCTGATGATGTCATCGATTTGTGAATTAACATCAACTTGTTTATAGGAGAAGATAATATGAATGACATTGACAATAATAGTGACTCTGTTTGAGAGAGTAAATAATCTGCCTGTGGGTGTACATTGAGATTATTTTTTTTCACTTTTCTTTTTTATACAGAAAGAGACATTTTTGTGTGTCCAACCATATTCAGAAGCCAGGATTTCTTTGTGATGATGCATTTGTTTCAGTACAACAGACATAACATAGAGACTCATAGTTATGACAAATCGAATAGGGTCTAGTGACAATCAATCTGTTTAGAGACAATTGTATACATGTGTAGATACAAACACTAAATTAATGCTTTTCCATTGCTCTATCGACAACACTACACTAGCCTGTTTTGCCAGTGCCCGTCTATGGTAAAAGATTATCAATAGTGATCGGTGATTTGCTACCAATAATTACAATACCATTGCTCATCCAGTTTTCCATGTCTCATGAATAATCAGCACCAGTCTGGTAGTTACAGTATCATCCAGTCTGTTGTTTTTCACAAACACCATTTTCGTAATCGTTCTAGATAAAGAAACTAAAAATAACTGACTTTGCCAGTATGTCAAAACTTTCAAGGTCAAAACATATTTTGATTGTAATGTCGTTAAATTATATTTTTGAGTACTACATTTGTTTTTAATTCATTACTATTTCTTTTTATAGTTGCAGTAATGTAGTTCAAGTACGTTAAAGAATTTGTTGTTTTTATCTGTAAAGTCCCTTACAAGAAAGTACATGTTTTGATTTTCAATTTTCCAATTGCAAGGTGAATTGTTTAGTGTTTATTACATTGTAAACTGATGGAAAGACATGTTGACCTCTTGGAGTGTGAGTAATTTTATAGAACATAGACCAAATGCCATCATAAAAGAGAGGGGGAGTTTACATGTAAACTCAGGGTATGGTCAGGTGACAACCATCCCCAGAGTAGTATGTGTAAACCCTCCTGCACATACAGAATACATGGTGTTGTATTGGGAGATGTGCAATGCATCTTGGAACCGGCAACAGGTCTATTGTGTACATGCATGATGACAGAAATAAAAGGAACCTTACACAAAGACTGGACAGATATACATTTGAAACATATTGTGTGGAATAAAATTAACGAGGATGCTAGGAAATTGAAATGTGTCCATTTCTGTAGAGTGCATGGATCAGCTTTGTTGTAAGTCATGCTTTTGTGAATCCAAGGAAAGATGTTTTGTGAGAAATTTAATTGAGTTGTATGATTTACAGAGCTAGGGTATTTTCAATATATTGTTAATAGACCACCTGGCAGTACTTAGCAGTTGCAGTGTATCATGCAGTACTTGGTAGTCGCAGTGTATCATGCAGTATTTGGCAGTCACATGTATCATGCAATACTTGACAGTTGTAGTGTATCATGCAGTACTTGGTAGTCACAGTGTATCATGCAGTACTTGGTAGTCACATGTATCATGCAATACTTGACAGTCGCAGTGTATCATGCAGTACTTGGTAGTCGCAGTGTATCATGCAGTACTTGGTAGTCACAGTGTATCATGCAGTACTTGGTAGTCACAGTGCTAGATATATTTGAAGCCATGCTCAGCATAACTGAAAAGTTTATGTGCCTTTTTTGGCCATAAAAAACGAAATTGTATCTACTGCAATTGAACCTTCACAAATCATGTGCGAAATCCACACAAACCATGAATATTGAATGAATTTGATAACAGTAAATCCAATATTGTTTAAGCAAAATAAATGAATGATTAGAAAATCTTGAAAAGTCGTTATGTGAGTTATGATACTACAAAATATGAAAGGAAGTGAATAGAATAAGGAGTACTTGCACTAGTTTCAATGGTAAACTACTTCAGAAACTAACCAATGCAGAATATTAATTTGTAGGTTTTCAATTTGTATTCTTCACTGTAACAAGACATACACCATTTTATGTATTTATTGTTGTATTTAATGGCTTTACTAAAGCTTCACTTCCTACATTACATTCTAAGAAGTCACCGAGGTTAATGTCAGAAAATAAAATGTGAACTATTTGCATGATGCCAGGAGGTGATTAGCAATGTTTTAAGAGAGAATGACTTGTTCGTTAACAAAAAGTAAAAGAGCCTGACAGTGACTTTGAAATGGGTTCCGTCAGTCTATGCATTTGTCCATGTCCAGCCATACCTATGACATTCACGAGTCAATTTCTTTCAAACGGGTCACAAAGCTGACGTTCTATAGTGGTCATATGCACGTTACTTATTTTTGTAACCTAATATTAAATTTGGCAGAATAGTGACAATTTGTTGTAAAAATCGACTGTGTGTACAAGACCTGCAGAACTGCAATACATAGAGACTCAGTTCAAGTGTCCACTTCCATGTTTCATGTGACTTTTGTGCTCGTACCAGTAGATTCACCAAGTTCACATTTCAGGTTCTATCAAAATGTTTTACCTTCAGTAAGTGGGGGTGTTGGATTACCATAGTCAGTCATTATTTATTTATTTATTTATTTATTTACCATCCAACAGGTATTGCCCAATAACAGGAGGAGGGTTCAGTGTTAGTGCAGGAGGAAACCGGAGTACCCGGGGAAAACCTGCGTTGTTCGGTAGAGTCAAACTGAACGACACTCTTCTTACAGCATGGTAAAATTTAATCAAACCCTGGCTGCAGTGGTAAGAGGCAAGTGGTTAAACCACTCGGCCACCGACAATCTGTCTGTCTGTCTTTCATGTGTCTATGTGTCTACCCGTCATCACCTGACTCAAATGTAATTTAGCTTTAATACATAAATCTTTAGGAGAATGACTAGCACCATATATACATAGAAGATACCATATTTCCATCTAATGTACTCAATTATATTGTTGATGTCATGACGCCTGTTCTATTGATATTATTGCTGTAACTTAACATATTACACGACCATATTGTGGATATATCCTCACCATGATTCCTTTTAAATTTGACATACATTTCCTATCAGTGGATGTGGATTGCATGTCACATAATTAATTTGCATATACCACAAAACAGGCAGTATGATTGTTTTATTTTAGCAAGCTATGTATCTACGAGGCATGATGTTAATGTCACATTCCAAACGAGTTCTTTAAGATTAATCTGTGACTATAAAATGCGCGCAAAACTACCTTCATATGCAGTTATAGTCTGGCAGTTTGTCTTCCAAGCAGACTTGTTCATACAATTATATTGCCATGATATGATTAATACTCGCTAATAGTATACGTTTATATATCTCTTGCTGAGAATGTCAAGGCATATGATAGAATAGATTGACAAGTACACAGACAGAGGTATGAGATGTTTTCCCAAGTGTTATTAGCATATTGGGGTACAGAACCACAGGGGCGTGTAATATTTCATAGATTGTTGTTTTCCAGGTCTACAGACTAAATATAACAACCTTTTTATTATATATTCCTACCTGTAAGGGGATTAATATTTCTTCGTAGTATAGAGATTGATACATTTGTATCAGCAAGATTCGTACGATATTTTCCTAAGAAAACGGTATTCTAAGCAATAAGAAAACAACAATCTATGAAATATTACACGCCCCTGTGTACAGAACAGGCATATGTACACACGAAATACTATACTACTAGTATCGTTGTTTTAATCATGTTACTGTGTGATGTAGCATATGAAGTGTTAATTAAATTATTCATTATCATCATAGACTGTGCAGTAATGTCAGACACAGGAGTCGACGTCAATTATGTTTCTGGTTTTTCCACCTCCTGGTTGATAACGTCAAGCAAGCAGGGGTTTATCCAAGCAATTTAAAATCGTCTAGACGAGAGACGTGTATTTCAGTCTCTATGCATGTTGACGGATATGAAAATGTTGACGTGCCTGGGGAATGAAACAGTTGAAGCTGAACACTGGGTGATATATTTCGTAATTACGTGAGTTAATTTCTGCTGAAAAGAGCTAGATTTCGAATCAATTCAGGTGTCACAATCATTTACGTTACGGAGCTTATGGCCGATTCATTCCATTTACTATTAAGGTGTGATAAAAACCAGTATGACCCCCCCCCCCCCCCACACACACACACACACACACCTTCCGTCTTAGAATTATGAAGGAGGGTGTACGTGGAAGTGTAGTCGAAGCTCTTATACTGAGATATGTGCATAAGAAACACAATTTAAATTAAACACTTGTAATGACACATGCACTTTAATATATACGTTCATTTGTTAGTGTAGGTTCTGAATTAGTTTGTCATCACTTAGATTTCACTCTCTAATCCAAATAGATTTCTGTAGTGATTTCAAAGATCTTATAATAGTTCTATAGTTATCTCTAAAATCGCAACTGAAATAATGACGTGCCTTATCAAAGATAGATAAAGAGTTTGACAAGTGTATTGACTTGACCCTTAGTTTGGATATTATACATTTGGAAGCCAGGCTTTGCCACTGAAAGCTCATAGGACTCCAGTGACAATCAACTTGTCTGTGGAGCCACAGTGTGTAGTCTACTGGAATATTAAACATCCAATGATCCCTTCAATCAGGTTTTCTGTACTTTATATCCCTGGCAGTATACATACCCTGTTAAACCACGTAATCGCTAACATTGCATCGTTTATTGAGCAGAACATTTGGAGACAACGTTTAACTTATTTTATGTGACATATGTACTGAACCTAAAATACACTTTAGAAGCTTGTAGAATCGTAGTAGGTGTCCGTCCATCCATGTCTATCAAACAGCTGCTGAATTCAAATAATAATGCGCATGCGCAATAAAATGACTGTCATAGTAACTTACAGCGTGCAGAGATTACTGAAAAACATTCACGATCAACTTTGTTTATTGTGTGCATGCTAACAAGGACATGAATACATGTCTGAAATAGTTATCTGTCAGTTCACATAACTTTTCTATACTATTGAGAGACTCGGTACCCGGGCCAAGTGTCATGCCATCATAATATTGTAGACGAGATTGATATGATGAGTAAAACTGTAACATAAGCCATCATATAGAATGTCGGGCACATCTTCCAAGAAGTGATACATGAATGGACGTACAGTTCGTTTGTTATCGTAATGATTTCAAGCATATCAGAATAATTTACTTTATATTATCAACAGCAACTATGTTCTTTCAGACTATATCTTCTCTCTCCCTCCCCTCCCTCGCTCCGTCCGTCCATCCGTCTGTCAATTTATCTATCTATCTATCTATCTATCTATCTATCTATCTATCTATCTATCTATCTATCTATCTATCTATCTATCTATCTATCTATCTATCTATCTGTCTGTCTGTCTGTCTGTCTGTCCGTCCGTCCGTCCGTCCGTCCGTCCGTCCGTCCGTCTGTCTGTCTCTCAGTCTCTGTCTCGTCCTGTCTGTCTGTCTGTCTGTCTCTCTCTCTCTCTCTCTCTCTCTCTCTGTCTGTCTCTCTCTCTCTCTCTCCTATTATGCTGTGCTGCAAGTAAGGGTCACGTGTCAGAATAAAGAAATTGTAAACTAGAAGACGGTTAAGGGGACTTGGAATGCACACAAAGAGAATGCTCTAAAAATAGCGTATAACAATTGACGGAAATTACCCAAGTTCATCCATCAATGTCGAATATAAGGAAATGCATAGTTAGCATATACACAGGCGTTCCCGTGCCAACGGTAACTATTATGAACATTAAACGACGCAATAATCCAGATTGAGAATTTTAACGAGAAGTTACTTCTCAGTATTTTACCGATTTTTCATGTCAATCATTTATGTCAATATATTATTCGACGGGATGCCGCATTGATATGATGCGAATCACGGTGTGTATGTGATAAAATGTATACGACAGGAAGGTAACCTGTCGGGTCTTAGTTACTTTACCTACGTAGTTATTGTGTAAATCTCAAATAAATCAATTTTGCAAGGACTGTGCTTTTCACATGCAAGCCCATGATCAGCTTGGTTGCCTTGGTGATTGTATCCAACGCAACTAACTGCCTTGACGTTGCTGTTTATCAATGAGATCTTATCAAAAGTGAGTTACAGTATAAATGTTGCTCAAAATGTTCGCTCATGTAAAATTGCCACGAACGTCATTAATGATATTTGGGAAATGGCAATGGAATTCAGGTGACGATTTCGTCATGCACTGTTGACTAACGATATTCTTTCAGGGTTCATGTCGGTACTAGCTAGTTCTAATGGAATTTGAAAATATCGGCAACCTTGATTTAAGCTTATAGACCGTGGTATTCGATGTGAAATATCTCGAAAGTGATCGATATTTAACTTACAACGTATTTTTATTCTCCTCTACAGTATGTACAATATCACTTGATGTGATAGTCCATGTTCTTCTCCCTTCAATATAGTGTAATATGTACGCTTAGTCTTTAAAAAAAGTTTATGCGTTGACAATTTTCCGTTTTAGTAAAGTCACCATTTACATATTAATAAGACTGACGAATATTCCCCAGAAAGCTTTTAAACTCAAAGTGTAGTATTTCCAGGTTTAGTAATATGTCAGATGTCTGTCTGTCTGTCTGTCTGTCTGTCTGTCTGTCTGTCTGTCTGTCTGTCTGTCTGTCTGTCTGTCTGTATGTCTGTTTGTCTGTCTGTCTGTCTGTCTGATTGTTTATTTGTCTCTGTCTGTTTATCTTTGTTGTTTTTTCTGTCTGTCTGTCTGTCTGTCTGTCTGTCTGACTTGCTCTCTTCTCTGTCTGTCTGTCTGTCTGTCTGTCTGTCTGTCTGTCGGTATGTGATTGTTACTGTCTGTCTGTGTCTATCTCTGCCTGCGTACTGTGTATACTTATATGACTGACTGACTGACTGACTGTCTGTCTGTCTGTCTGTCTCTGTCTGTGTCTGTCTCTGGCTCTGTCTCTCTCTGTCTCCTCCTCCTTCTCTCTCTCTCTCTCTCTCTCTCTCTCTCTCTCTCTCTCTCTCTCTCTCTCTCTCGTACACTCTCTACATATCTTCGTTTCGGAACTGAAAAAAGACGTGTATGATCTTTTTGTATCGAGGGGGATAACCATCGCTGAACAGTATAATTATCCAACCTTAATGATCAAAAGGTTTCACAACCGCTTCAACATAAATAGATTTGTCTCCGGTTCTGTCTGCTTTTTGTTCTGACAAAATTGTAATCGTATCTTGATATCTTTCCCCCAAACCAGTACTGCGACAAATTAATGAAAGTCTTAGATATTGATACTTGTTATTCTGATTTTGATCACGAAACAGCAGAGTTGTATGAAATTTGACTACCTGATCAGCAATCTTTGCTTTGCCGTCAGACAGTACCGGTGTCAGATTCTAGATTTGCCATTCTATGATATCCCTGTTGTCACAAACCACAGTAGCTTCGTCATGACGGTCACCGACCGTGCAATGTTCCAATAATAAGTAATCGGGTCAGCTTTTCAGCAGCATAGTTCTTTGAGGAACGTTATCTTCTTTCGAGTGATTATTATTATCTCTCGCAATATGGATAGAAATACAGGTATTTATTTTGATTTTTCAACAAGTTCGTGTTTGTTACTCAGTAACTACAAAATAGGGCTAATGTATTGATCACGTCAGTCTGTGTGTCTGTGTTGGCGTCTGTGTTTGTGTTTGTTTGTGTGTGTGTTTGTGTTTGTGTTTGTGTTTGTGTTTGTGTTTGTGTTTGTGTTTGTGTTTGTGTTTGTGTTTGTGTTTGTGTTTGTGTTTGTGAACTAATTAAATTTTGGACAAAACCATGGCATACTAACTGGCGTTATTAGCATAATTTTGCCAAAATTTTATGATGCTGGTATTTTCTTGCCAAGACAATTTGCTTTACAAACCTGAAGCCCGCTGGCCCGTATGTCGGCCAAACTACTGTATATCGAATTAGTCAACAATATTCAAACCTTATGAGAGCATTAAGAACATATACTAGCACAAAAATCACAACAAAATAAAACATACTTTAGCATCTGTATTCTACGGTTGTTTTTTTTAAAATAGTGTTTGTGACAGTATCATTAGTACGGTCACTACGTAACAAATCATTCCCATCTTTATATGATAGAGAGAGAGAGAGAGAGAGAGAGAGAGAGAGAGAGAGAGAGAGAGAGAGAGAGAGAGAGAGAGAGAGAGAGAGAGAGAGAGAGAGAGAGAGAGAGAGAGAGAGAGAGACAGACAGACAGACAGACAGACAGACAGACAGACAGACAGACAGACAGACAGACAGACAGACAGACAGACAGACAGACAGACAGACCAAAACATAAACAATACATAATGAATATGACATTAGATACAGCTATGAATTTAAGTACATACAGTTTTTCCGAGTAACGTGAGACGTTAAAGATTCCTTATGTTTGGGCTTTTACCAATGTGTTCAAATTATCTCACCTGGTAGTGCCTATACTTACTCAAACTCCACACGATTATTCAATAGTAATATTCCGAGAAAACACCATGATCTCGCCATACCCTCGACTATAGTACAATAATATTAGCTAGAGCTAAACCATCATCATGCTAATAACTTATATAATGACTAGGTATCACTAATGACACCGACTAGATCTACAATATGCAACTCACGTACACTATCAATAGATTGCCTTTAAATCTTTATACGCGGCATCGTCATTCGGTGGTAAATAAGATACAATGCAGTCTTTACCGAGTTTTATCAACAAAATTACTGACCATAGAATGTCATAACGTGAAGCACGACTTTTCTAATAGATAATATTTTACCAAATTATTATTGATTGCCGTCTTCCTTTGATGTTCTTGCATGCCATGTATTATTAGTTAATATACAGGACTGGTCTAGTTGATCGCCGCCCAATTGACTTAACTCGATATAAGAATGTAAAATAATCATTCACCTTCTAACAAGGCTGTATTAACAAAGTTGATGTAATTCGAATTATACAATCATTTTCTTTCTCAGAGTTACATACACACACACACACACACACACACACACAGATATATATATATATATATATATATATATATATATATATATATATATATATATATATATATATATATATATATATATATATATATATATATATATATATATATATATATATATATATAACTCGGTGAGTATCAATCTGCTATAAGACAGTGCTCTATACCGCAGTGGCAGAGCGTAATAGTTTTGGTAGTGCTGGAACTCTTTCTTGGGTGTAACTCGGAGTTTCACGCATATTGCGATCATCAGACACTCTGAGGCCTACTCTCTGGGTGTGCTGTATATATAGAGTGTAGACAATAGAAATACCATCACTATTGTCTGTGTCGGTGGGTAGGTGTTGTATGTGTGGAGGTGTTGGTTGTTATTGTGTGGGTTATTGGGTGCGGACAAGTAAGTGTTGGCGGGTTGTTCCATGTTGGGCTTTGATGTTCCGTTAGTTAACGGGTTTAAAACAAGACAGTGATGTTGTTAGCTTAACTATTTCTATTCTATCGCTGTTGTCAATTCTTTTCTCCTCCTCCTCCTGCACCCTTCTTCCTCTTCTTCTGTTTCTATTGCACCACCCGAGAGTCAGCCTAATGGTAGGCAGTGAACATGTACTCACCACCTTTATCAGTTACAGGCCGCCCCCATAAAATAATGGTCTCTTCTGGTGTGTCTGACAGAACAACTCTGGATTGTGAAAGACAGTTTCTAATCCTACATTCACTCACAGGACGTTTTAACTGTCTTTGAAGAGGAAATTCCATCCATCCATTTGGATGTTTTATAAATTGTACTAGATACCCTTGGCATTTGCAATGTAAATTGTAATTTCACAATATGTAAGCCCTTATGAAAGTTTGCTAGACTCGTAAATTCTTCGCTTTGATAACACCTTCCTTTGCACTATTTCACTTACTTTACGGCAATATTATTCTTTACATTAATTTTAGTCTGTACTTACTGTATACAGGGTGAGGGATTGAACACTTGGGAATGAACACACAAATAGTTTCTGAACCAGTGTGGGTTTTTTTTGCTGTTTTTCTTTAATTTGCATTAAACAATTGATCCTTTACACCACGTCAATATAATTATCGGACGATTGAATTCAAACCAGCATAAATACAGGCACATAAAAATTACATCATTTTTTGAATCATGGAAGTACAAATGTATAGAAATTAAAGCCTTGTAGCCTGTAATGTATTGTTCTGTTGTTACGTCATTAAAACACAAAACATGACGCATTTCAAAGCCAATTTTACTACAAAATTTACATCATCATCATTAATAAATTTCTACATTTGAAGAGAAATAAAAAAACAAATATTTTAATCCCTGTGATCTGACCGTGGAAAGAACATTCCTCTAACATGTATGCACTAATATAACATGTATATGTCAGATTCAGATTGGCAGTCGAACTATTCCTGACAATCCAAGTTTTTGTGATATACGCATGTTCAAACACGTGTACGTAGAAAGAGAAGGTGATAAACGTACAGAGAGCTAAAGCCGAAGCAGCACTACACATCAACTGTTATAGTACACTGAGAGATAGCCTATAACCCGGAGCTTTTGACGATGTTGTTCGCCTTGACCGCATTTTCAAGTCTCCAGGCTAAAACGACACATATGCTGCAATACTCAGCACATACATATACACATATGCTGTCATATCTAAACGACTTTTAACACTGTTTTACTGAATTGTATACTTCCGGACTACATTAGTTGGCTTTTAATGTTCTCCTCATCACAAAATGTATCAAAGTTCAACCATTAACACTGCACATGGGGAAGTACATTTTCACATTTACATTTACGAGTACTTTTAACTATTTCAAAATGGCGCCAACGAGACCAAAACTGCGAAGCGAACGACATGATGACGTCAGGTCATTAACAGACATTAACCCCTTCCTTATTATCTACATAGAATGAAATACCCATTTCTCAGAATCAAAAAAGATATGGTGTATGTAACACGTATCGGTTCACCTTGTCATATTATTATAATGTTCAAGTAACACAATTTTCCTTCATTTGAGGTACGTCTGTTCACGTTTGTATCAAACTCAAACGATGAACAAAAAACAATAATATCAATCACTGTCCATCGTTAAACACCATATCTGCGCCTTATTCATTATCCTGTCCCTTATTACACATCATTGCCTTAAATTCACCAATTTCACATGTTTTTTATATCCTCCATACGCACCTAATTATGATATATATATATATATATATATATATATATATATATATATATATATATATATATATATGAAGTTAAACGTGCTGAGGATGCTATATTCCTAGTATATCTACAACATTTTGCTTATTAAATCGATGAAGAATTTGCATGAACAAGTGCCCAAGAGAATTCATGACTTGATCAATTTTTGTTGATAAACTAAAAGATATAGAACCTGTTGTATAAAATGTCACAATTCATATTGTGCCTGAATTTGTGCAGGTGATGAAAATATCACTTCCGTTATACATGCTAGTTGTGTGGCTTTCCTGATTCTACTTGTTCTGCATACCTTACAACATAGACCCGTTGGTAGAATGTCTACACTTACAGTATATAAGAAACATGTGAAAATTAAACCGACGACGCCAAATTGTCGTCATCTAAGTCTTCTCTCAAAGTGTAGCGCACTATCGACACTTCCCTGTATTACTAAGGCCTCGTTTGTCTCCTGAATATAAGTGAGTAAAGAAGGAGATGACGTAAAAGTGGCACTTTGCAGGCCAGTCACGTTCTATTGCTAGTGTATGTTAAGAATGTAGAAAATGGGGATCTGAACTGAGGGCAAGGGCCCTTGGTATAAATACTGAGCGTTACCCTGCCGTCAAGTCATCGCATTTTTTTCTGCATGACAACTAATTTTGTACTCCTATACACTACCTGCGTACCTGTAATCTTTTCATCTAAGCTTAATTTAAGAGTAATCGTTTTCGTTTTGGTCCAAAATATAGTCATCAATCAAGAAGCTGTGCAAAGCGTCGGATATGGTTATTTAGCGTAAGTGTGCGTTAAGTTTAAACATTTCTGCGATGACATCTGTATTCCGCGTTGCAAAGTTCATTGTGCATCTAGTGCGCATAAATCAAACCAAAATTCTGACGTCACCTCAGTCGTATTCTTGAAAATGGCTAACCAAATGTAAAAAATGAAGGCTGGAGGCGGAATACATTCACCAATTTACAATTTGACGAAGATTTGGGCTTCAATGGTTCGTTGTAAAACGCATAAATATGTTTAGCCTAGCGTACGCATTGCAAGACCACTGTATTGGAATATATGTACCAAAATCACAGTAAACCTCCAGGTAATACATTATCTAATGTATTTTCTCTATAGGATGCCAATTTCAAGCTGGTGACTAAATTGGGAAACATGTGAGTCTGTTTGTTTGTGTCAGCATGTTTTGCGAGACGATATATGCCAACGTTGTAAATATATCTAGAAGCTCAATAATTCATTTTACTTTATAAATATATCCGAATTGCACATACCAGCTGTTTTTTCCTTTTTCCTACTTTAGTGAAGGTTCATATTCTAAGCCAAGTTAATTGATTGGTTCCTATCCCCCCCCCCCTCAACAATTTATTTTACTCTGGTACGAGCCAATAAATTACATGTAAAGGCCGAGGCATCGCACTCATTTATTTGGATAAGTCTAACATTAACGTACTACCGCGTCGTCTACAGGTGCGCTGTGTCGTATATATGTATATTGTTAATTTAACCCACACGTTACTATACTTTGACATGTTACGACGCTTTTCAAACTTTTCGAAATAATGCTGTATATAACACACCAGAAGGAAAGTACAACAGCTACGTCTACTACGCTAAAACATAGCCAATAAGGATTGAAGTCTTCATTTTTCAGTCAACTGACCGACTTCTTAACACTGTGATATCATCCTATCGCTTACATGAGAACGTATAACATCTGCGAGACTCAATATTTGCGCATGCGTTCCTGGCGATTTTAATGCTTTAATTTTCTCCTCACGCGCATGATGCAGTTCTGTCGGACGGGTAAATGGTGGAAATGTTTGACAATGAGGCTAGTTACAATCAGGTTACAAGTGTGGAATTCTTGATCCTTCAAAACAATGTCTAAATACTACAGTACTTTATACCCTGAAACAGACAGCTAGCACGCGTAGGACGTTTAGGCACCCAATTCAATAGTGTACAGATTCACCATCATGATAATGGCAATGAAAAGGATAAAGTTCCGAATACAGGTTCAATATTTACATAGCATGTTCTTCCGAAAGCGTCACCGGGATGCTTGGCATCATCTCAAAGAATTGGTAAACACCACGACGAAGTAGAAGAAATATACAACGATTCACTAGTTAATTATGTATGCAAATTATGCGAAGTCTTCATTTACTCATTGGTCCTTGAAGTAAACGACAACCTCGTTCAACAGTTAAAATTACGGAAGAAGCGCAGAACACTGTGACACGATGCACCGGTTGAATATTCTCTGATATCCTTCGCTGGCTCTTTACTTTCGTTTCGTAATGCTGCACACAAGTCAAATGTGATCAAAACTGAAGGAAGATTCTTGATTCTTTTTGGACAAATTTCGAGTTGATAGTTTCATTATTTATGTGATCTCAGACTTCATTCAGTGTAAATAGTATAGATCGTTACATTGTAATTATTTGCGAATTATACAATTTTGAGCTGAAGTGTTCGTAATTTTTCGCGGGAAACTATTTAAATTCCTGCGTCCATGTCGTTGACTTAATTCAAATATCAAAGTTTAATCCTTGAAGAGCGAGAAAATCTGTTGATTGATGTATCTGCCGTTAATTATCCTGTATTGTAGTGTTGTGGTCTCCTTCGCACCTCGCTAATAGATCCGTCTTTCGACTTAGGCAGCTGCGAACTGTCGTCAACTTTCTTACTACTGTATAACCACACTCTTCGGTAGATGCAGTGTGAAGTACTGGATAAGTTCCGGGGACGAGCCTGGACAATTGGTCAATTCTAGCTCCTCTAGGTTACGGAGCTGAACTAGACCAGACAAGCCAGCAGATGTCAACAACGGACAACCTGAAGTAAACAAATAAATAAACAAACATACATACATAATCAGTAAATAAATAAATGCACAATGTATCAGTGAACACATAACAAATAAGCTATTCTTTCGTTTGGGAAAAATGCAATTTAGTTTAACTGATATTTAATAGATGTTACACATTGTGTTATGAGAAATGATGTTCATCAAGAATTAACAGTAAATATGGTGTATAATTAACAAATTGTTGATATGATTGCATCAGTTTGAAATATGAACTGAATTTTGTAGTTTGGCTTGATGGTTAAAGTTAACTAATCTTAAGAATTTACTCACTTTCAAGGATTTGACGACAATATGTTTATTGTATTTTCCTCATTGTGTAAAGGTATAATGTAATTGTTATTGTGATGTATGGTACACGTTTTGTTCAATCATTTATTGTATTTTATCAAGGTCGTCCTGTTATTGGGCTAAGCCTGTTGGATGATGAATGAATAAAATAAAATAAAATAAATAAAAAATAAATTAAATTAAATGGATAGTAGTGTATCTCTCCTCCCATCTCCTGCCACCAACATATCTTTATCTCTTTATTTACATAAAATTATATTTGTTGTTGTTGTTGTTGTTGTTGTTGTTGTTGTTGTTGTGAAACTCGTACCCTCCAAATTTGTCTTAATTATTTCCATGTCCATGGACTAGGAAACTATTTCCATGGCCATCACCAGAAATGATCCTTCTGTTGCTTTCAAAGTTTGTGTATACATTTTTCCTCTCTGGTGGAATAAATTTCAATTCAAGTCAATCTTATTCACTCGAGTACAATTGTTTGTTTTGTGTGGGTTTTTTTTTATGGTTGTATGTTTGTTTGTTTGTTTGTTTGTTTGTTTGTTTGTTTGTTAATCTGTTTCTGTGTTTCTATATTTAAACAATAAAATGTATTTAATTTTAACGGTAAATTTAAAAAATGAATACGGCTTTTCGATCTGTCTACTACGGATCTTGGCCACACAATGATTTAATTTCGAAGACATTAACTCTGAATAATAAAATCATTGCGTCATCAAGATCCATAGTAGACAGATCGAAATGTCGCATTTAGTTTCTAATTTTACCCTTTCAAACTAACTATACTATTTCAGTGTCTAATTTATTGAATCATAAGCAATATAATTAGTGCCTGTCTGTTCGTTCCAGCTCCTTTTCTTGTAATAACTGTTTTTTTTCTATATACTGTGTTTACTTAATAGCAACCTGTATATCGATTGGTATATAACAAGCCACCTTAGCACACATTTATTGCAATAGGTAGTATATTACAGTTCGTGTGTTCATTTTTAGTTATTGCACGTCATACAAATGTTAAGCCATCAATCTGGAAACTAACACTTACGAGTTTAGTCCTCAGGGCCAGTATCCATGACAACAGGATGTCACGTGGCCTCGTTAATTTCAATGTTACAGACCTACTGGGTGAGATACGGATGGGTTTTTGAAAGTGATAGATGGTTTGTGGAACTTACTCTTTGTTCCTTTGGGAATATAGCTTTACATGTTGTTCCTTCTTGTTAGCTATATCACAGATGCTAACCTTACACAGCACTTATTAGCCTAATATTATCTATATTGAGGTTTCCTATCATAAATAATACTATTTACATGTATGCGTCCAATAAGAATTATGTACTTTAGTTTATAAACACAACACATATGTGGTGTAAGTTCAAAATATTCCTATGACGTACATTTCACTTCCTTTTCCCGTGTAACACTTGTGTTTACTTGTTCATTGATTTTGTCTTTTTTTGCTGTTTTCCAATTTACTGCAATCTGTCTTATATGCCACCAGAAATGGTAATTTGCCAGTCTTTCCAAACTACAAAGAGTCTTAGAGTTCGTGACGTCAATGGCATGACAAGTGATTAAGATGACCAAGACTGAGTCACTTTCACGTACAACATAACGCGAGACTAGTGACGTACTGACCTGCAAGTGAGAGAACATGTAAACTTCTCATACTGTAGAGGTGTTGAAGACCAAAGTCTTGGACCTGACAACACCATCGGAGGTATAACGTCTTCATGCAACTCATGGTAGAGAGGAAGCCCATACCAGTATCAGTAATCCGAACACATCTAGAAAGTGAAAATAAAAAAAGTATTTTCGTAAGAATCATTATTACTCTTGACGAATTTGACGACTGTTCTTCGGATCTTTGAGATTCATTTGATATTCAATGATCACTGACCAGTAAGTTAACTTGGAATATAGTTTAATGGCACTGGAACTAAGAAATTCCTATTCTCAATTTGAATTGAACATCTTCCTATTTGGACTGAAAAGTCTGAAAATAAAAATTTCCGCCATGAAAGGAATTGATTTGGAACATTTACATAAACCCCATCGAAAATAACAAGACAAGACTATCAACACATTACGGAAAAGACTAGAAATGGTACATAGTTACTTTAAACTTTCTTCTGCTGTAAATGTATTTTCCCACCCAGGAAACTAACTACTAATTCGTAACTATGCAATGACACATGGACACGAAAACTTCACGTCGCGACCCCTTTCCAAGATTACATTTACTGACAAGCCTTTGGTTCCCAATGCTACTCCAGTGTACAAGTGTACTCACATCGATACATTGGCTTGAATACTGCTTTATAGTTATCGCATAAACAACAAATACACATGGAAAACATACAGATGTATAATTTATGAGTAGTGTCGACGTAGATACATAAGTCGAATCAAATGCCTCTTTTTTCAGATTTACAATTTGTCAACATTGATTGTAAAAGATTACATTGTATTGGGTTCAGTATCCCTCTGAACTACCATGTACGCTGACTGAGTCTGTTACCAAGGAAACCAAGAGGAGAAACTCTCGGCATTATAGTCACAGTCAGAAATGTGTATGGTTGGCAGGTTAATGGGTTTTCAAACACGATACAAAATACATCTCGGTTAAAATAGACCCTTTTAAAACATGATTACTTTTCATGACAGTATTTCTTAAATTTGACCTTTGTATGTTGATTCACTTCTTGACGTAATTACGAAGCTTATGCAGCTGAACGAGAATAACATCACGGTTTACGGAATGGCGAAGGATTAACTTTATGAATCTAACGTGGCTTTAGTGTGAAGAATGACACACATAAGTACGACTTCACACTCGTAAGTACGATTCCAAAAACAAATTTATACTATATAATTGTAGTAGTGTAATGCCATTCGAATTAATATAACCTTAACATATCCCTCTTCTTGTTTTTTTCAATATATTCCAAGTGATCGCAAAAACTTCGCTAGTGACCGTGATGCGATGTGTTTACCATTTTGCAAGTGTTGTGCATCCATTAAATGCAATCATGCGTAACTTCTATAATCGTACCTAGTTTGATAGACCTACTAGATTGAAAGATATTTAGTGAATATTGCACTTTTGAAGTGACGAACGTGTTCATTAGGAAGCCAATCCTCACAAAATGGACTATGACGTCAGGTAGACAACACTTTAAGCTGATTTTCTTTCATGTGGTCAAAATAAAGAAGATTTTTAGTGACGTAGGGACTCAAGTGCGACACGACGATAGATTATAAATGCAATTAATTGTTGTGAAAACATGACGACAAAGCCGATGGGACTTAATGTTTCCTCAGAAAAGAAAGCTTCAACACACGCGAAAGTAGGCGTGGCGGTCACAAAACGGACTGGATATCGAGTCGTATTTAATATCGGGGTTTTTCAAATTACCAGTCACTGCAGCTGTTTTTCACTTTAAGGGATAAAACAAGTTGAGAGGGTTATTCACAATAAATGAAAACAAAGTGAGATACACCAGAAAACTCATGACATTAAATTATATGTTGTTAAATGTGGTTTGTTGCTAATAATTACACAACCTGAGTCAGAAAATTAATCATCTAGATACGTTATAATATTATAGCAATTATATGTATCATGTTGTCAAATCTTTGTCGCTAATCTCAACGGTGTAGTAACAGTATAAGGATATATGGTTAGGATTACCCGAGAAAATAAGAAAACTAGAGCGTCTTTCCTTAAAAGTTAATTACATGTCAAATATCCGATACTTGTACTGAAAATAACAACTTAACGAACTCGAAGATGCGAGATAAGCAGACTGCAGAAGTACATCACCAATCGGAATCATATCATGACTACACAATCTGGTTTCCCAATAAGTACGCGTAAGTGAGGAAAACATTGAAGCTGGGATGGCAGTTTTTGATGCGAAAATGTCAGGACATATCATTTCCAGAGCTTATATTGCTGAAAGGTTAAAAGCTTTTGAAAAGATACGGCCGCTATGATATATCCATCAAGACCGTCTTCTTACCATTTTCAATATAATTAGCTTTGTCAGAACTGCTTCCTGGCTTTCTATTTCAGGATATTTTAATGGCCTTAAAATACGTATCCAAAAATGATATGCTTGCAATAATAAATTGGTAAATGTCGTTATTTTCAAGGGCCTGTCGACACAGTACATATAACTTTGTCTGTGTATAAGTTTGTTTCGATTAACTACCTGGTCATAAAGTGTATCAATAGTTTGTGTTTCACAGCCTCTGGCTAATGACGTGGTACTGCGTCATTGAAGGAGAACGAAAGTGGGGTAGATTTCATCATAGTTTTTTATTCTTAGACAACACGGGTAAATTTTACCAACCCTGCATCGCATGGTCTCTCTACATTAGAGCTATGAAAATAGGCATATCTGGCTCACGCGAATCTTGTTGTATACACTGGGGGCGAGATGTTATGAGAAGTAATGACGTTAGGAGCTTCACACCTCTTGAACGGTTGACCAAACAATGCTGAGACAAGTAATATTGTTTGAAGAGATGTGAAGCACCTAACTTAGTTTCCTTCCCATAATGCTTGGCCCAAGTGCACTTCAGGCCTCCTCTAAGCCAGGTTTCCCAATTTGTATAACTGTTTTAGAAAGGTTGGGCGATGTAGACTATGTAAGATGAATGTCTTGACCCCTAATCATATTTAATGCAACTAAGATGAAATCAATCTCACCCTATTTCTACTGGCCAGGCACATTGATGCAAATAATCCTGGCGCACACTTTCCATCTATTGCCACATGATTATCGGTATATGCTACTGAGCAGCCATATAATTATTTTATCACCTTAGCGTCCAAATAATGGTGTTGTTGCACTTGATAATGTCCTGATTATAAGAAATGTTTACACAGTTTTTCGTCCACAACTTGGGAGTATGTAACTACAATTAGGGGAGTTAAGATAGTTTAATACCAAAGTTAGTTAGTTACTTAGTTAGTTTCAATAAAAACAGGGGACGAATATCTGAGTAATTCGATTGTTTACCTTAATAACGATGACGTACTTTATGCACAAATCGCACGTGGTGATATTTCCCTAAGGTCGAGGATGGCGCCATTTTACAACGTGATCGCTTAATTTGAAAGTGCACTTTTATCTGTGCAGTAAGAATCATACGACATAATATTGACTGAGAAATTGAGAATAATCAAAAGAATGTCAATAAAAGTTAAGATGTGTTAAAAATTAATGGACAGAATAAAACTTAATAAATGCATGCCTTGTAGGTCAGGGGAAGTCATAAGCAAGTCATTCGTGTATTTTTACACATTTATATATTGATGCTTTTATATTTTCAATGTTTCCATTCACAAATATTACAGATTTCAAATGAAAAAAAACCCAATATACATGAGAGTTATATTTTGATTATGACAGTTACATAATTTACACTGTTATAATTTCAATATCTACATGAAAGAAGGTTATGGCCAAATTATGAATATATACTATTAATGATCGTGACGCAAGGGGGTTGTCACTACTCGCGTAGGGACTCGCAGTGACAATGCCTCCTTACTTCAGTCGTATTTCCCTCAGCTGAACGAAGACAAATATTGGAGAATAATATATAATTCTCAAATACTGCCATGTGTGTCCATTCATCTTAGATTCTTTGAAGTAGGTAGGTCATAGAGAATACTCTGTTCTATATTGGATACACATGAATATCTCAGAAGGCCTAGTTGTAATGAGCCACCGTCAAGAGAATAAAGATGGCTTCTATTAAATAATATAGGGTAATAATCAACAATTACGAATGGCGCCATTTGACAATACCATAGCACTAACGACCTTTCACCTTAACATTCGAATTTCCATGAAATCCTTACGACAAACCCTTCGTGGAGGAAAGCGTATGATGAACAACAAACAGATTCGCTGTAAAATATCGACGTGTTAATTGAATTGTGTTCTATGCAGGTAAACAGATGCATGGTAATCACGAAGGATTATTTCGTCGCAAACTTTCATGTATTTAGCAGTGAGGGCAAGGGTTATTAATGTACGTTTAGTTACGTGAAATGTCACCATTTATATTCATTACATAAAGTCAGCAAATTAAATACCTGCTGGCTGATCGATTACTGATTTAAATGACCATCTTTTTAATCAATTAATCAGCTATGGTTATTTATTTACGTATAAAATGTGACGAGATGTCATGTAAAATTGTCCATAAATAGTCACATGTAATTAATTTCGAGGAAGAAAGATTTGAATTCATTAAAATCGATGAAAATTAAGTGAATGATGAAATTGTTTGAAAAGATTGAAAGTTGGTAGCATTCGAATACAATTATGGCCCCTGCAGTACCATTCCATACAGGATTAAAATGAATAAAGATACACCATCTATCATATTATATATACATATTCAACGTAATTGCAAAAGTAATGCCATATATGGAACTTGTTAGCCAACAATTAAATATATAATGTGCAGAATTTGCCCACAAAGAAACAAACGGTTTTCAGTTTTATAATGAGACTTATACGTCTGTTTGACGTCTATATTAATAGTTTGCTGCGGTACCTGTAACCTTAGCTTTGATCGATTGTCTTGTCGTGGAGG
Organism: Glandiceps talaboti; assembly: GCF_964340395.1. Lineage (NCBI taxonomy): Eukaryota > Metazoa > Hemichordata > Enteropneusta > Spengelidae > Glandiceps > Glandiceps talaboti. The sequence continues at coordinate 4,323,580 of NC_135553.1, read as the reverse complement.
TCGCTAAAACATATACCATGTATACATACCTGATTAGTAGTTATTTACTTACAGACGTAATAAGTGTCTGACTGAGTGACAGACAGATTGACTTATCGATTGATTGGCGTTCCCTTCCTACTTGCAGTATTACTCATTTAATTTACATGGAAGGACGAACACCGCAATTTCCTGTTCGGGAACCCGATGTTACGTTTGAAGATCTGTCTAAGAAATGAAAATGTTGCCAAGAATTTAGTACTTTAACTTTGTTCAAACATATTCAAACAGAGCTTATCTCAGCTTTCGTTATTATTGACAACCATGGTTTAATTTCCAATCTTTGTGCCGCTAACTGAAATCACTCGATACATAATCTCATATAGGATAAATTCGTCTTTTCGACGGCGACTTAATCAAAACTGTTCTTTCTGCCGCGAGTAATAATCTCAGGTTTCTATTGATAGTCTTCACACGCGAAGGATTAAAGTTATTGAATAGAGTTCGTCTTGCTCTACAGCTATTCCTCCTTGTTGTTCGTAAATTATAATGATCCCTCCAAACATCTCGATTCAAGACTCGCTTCATCTACTCTACTAGCCTAGTCAACTTGTGATTCATCTATCCATGGCATTTAAGGGAAGGTTTCCTGCCTTAGGATGTCAATTATTTTTCCAACTTTCATTCACAACCTCGCATCCGTTGTCTTGTTTAAACTAATTTCACAGATATTTTTCAAAAACCAAACCTCGGTGAATAGAGAGAATTGCTTTTCAATGATGCCATCTGTGTTTGAAGATTTTGGAGGACATTCTACCATTACTAGCGGATCTTAACAAACAAAGATTACCTATTTTTCACGATGTTGTGATACACTTGTGTTTGGCCTTGAAAGTCAAAGTGAATTCCGGTACTATATTCGTCCAGACCTGAATACTTTCATTATACCACTATACAGTCATTTTCATTTACAACGAATGTTTTGATTTTGAAATTTGACCTCGAAGGTGATGTTCATCATTTGTTTTAATAACGATCTTAAGACAAAATAAAGGTTAATGAATATGTAAAAATCAATTGATTCACAGAGCAAATGCTGTCTGTGTGTGAAAAAAAGCAATTTCCTGACACACGAAAGGCTTTCTTGAAGATTAGAGTGAAATTGAACTTCTAGTCCCTAATTCTAACAATACATTATATGCATGTGGTATTATCAGAATATTTACGTACATAGATCTTCGCCTATCACGCACGAACTGCTTGATGGGATTATTCTGAATACGTCCAATCACAATCTTACTATATACCACTTCGTGATATCATACAACACTCACTTGTACCAGCATTTCTTGTTAACGTTCAACCGTCAACTTTCTTCACAATAGAGTAGCTGAGACTACGCCGAGAGAATACGCATGGGTGACTCCATGTGCAGCCTGACTATTCACCACTGGGCAGTATACTACTGGAATGATACATTCACTAGATCTATCATACCAGATGAATTACAACATAATGCCTGGCATTTGACCCTATTTAGGTTATCCCCTTTTCCCTAATCTCTTGTTATCTGGAGAATTTCAGTGTAAGTGTCAACAAGGAGCCATGAATTATCTCTACATTCTTGAGATGGTCTTAGAAACTGTAGTATGTCTGTCAGAGGATAGGATTTCAAGTAGTCTTACGGCCACCATTGGTTTGTCTACTGTGTTATCAGGCAAACTTCGTGTAAAGGTACAACAGAAAGTTAACACGACTGAGATCTGACAAGAGTATTAAGTCTCAAAAATTGTCTTTTGAAGAGTACGATTAAGATCAAACGTGGGTGATATCTTAAGAATGCATTAGTAACGATCTCAACAACATTTCAACACGAGAAATAATCAAACAAGTTAACAAGCGAAGATAAACTTTACATGAAATCACAATCCTATCCATATACTGATATTATACTTGTTGATCACAGAAGTTTCCATGGCCACGAACTGATGTAATCTTTAGAAGGGAAATGCACCCACGCAGTTACTTTGGTATTGATACCCTAAATAATAAATGCATATATAGAAAATTAAATGTATCAATCTATCTTGTCCTATATCCTGAAGTTCATTTTTTGAAGGTTACACTTTTTTCGATAGTGTACAATCTATTCCCTCGTAAACATAAGCTCATGTAAACTGTATATAAAAATGACAAATGGATGGTCTCAATAAAACTTTTAACTCTAAAGGTATTAACAACTCAAAAACACTAAACTAGCTCTCACTCTGATAACAAGGTGTATAATATATATACAAATTTATTTTTCAATATATACAAGTTTTCAAATTTATTTGGACAAAAAGAGTATATATATATATATATATATATATATATATACTTCAAAAGAATAAGCTTATTACATCCTTATTCTTTGGAATTAAGTCTATAATGCTCTGCTACTAATATTCGCATCGAGCACTGTTCTCTCCAGCGAGACACTGATATTCATATTATATATATATATATATATATATATATATATATATATATATATATATATATATATATATATATATATATATATATATATATATATACCATATGTGTGTAATTATGTGTGTGTCTATATGCCTCTGTGTGTATTTGTTAATATCCTTTTTATCAATGTTATTGGTGTTCCTGCTTTGCAATAACATTCCACTCTGTTCTAAAAATACTATTGGAGTATGAAATTGATATAAAAAGGTTTATGTCACGAACAAGGCCATTTGAGATATTTTAGATAATACTCTTAATTAATTTCGAAATACATAGTATGTGTGTTTGTCTTTGATATTACTTGTACTCTTAAAGATTTAGTATTTCCTAGGCCATCGGTGTCAGCATAACAGTAGGCAATTACTGTAAATATAGTCAAGATAGAGGTGCCTATTTGACATTCTGATCTGTTGATTTATATCACAAAACACGAACATCTGGCTATGACGGTATCAATTCCCAATGTTATAGCTATTAATAGCATCATTGTAAATTCCCTTTTACTTGCAGCAGTACCATGTCCACAAGGAATGTCCACATCAAACTCATGGTAGTTTCTCTGGTCAGGATACAGCAATTTGTATGTTTTATGAATTATGGATGAAGGGATACTATGGATGATAGGATCTCCGATTATGGTAACCTAGTATTTGTCGCTAAGGTGGTTCGCGTCACCATGTGTAACTTAACGTTTGACATTTGGCTTTATCCGGAATTATCAGATGTTTCCGAGATTGGTGATCATTGGTCCAATATGATGCACAGCATATGATATTCATATTTTCCTAGAGACTCATTATGTTGCTATGGTAACGTCAATTCAATTGAATCTGTCTTTCTAGAGCTGAATCAAATGATAAGATGAATTACGTTGTTGAGTGGAAGTGTCTAAGAGTAAAAGGTTCTGAAATGGGGATTAATGAAGTTGAATGAAACAGGGAGAGGGAGAAGCAATATGCAAATGTAGGTCAAAGTTCGACTACACGAGAATGACATGATTGAATTATTCACAGACCTTGGTTTCGTGCATGCAAAGGTGATGAGCATTTCTTTAATGAAAACGAACACACAGTAAAATTGAGTTATCACAGTACCTAGCTATGTACAGCTGTTGAAGGTTGAAAGCAAGTGGAAATCAACCTAACACCACCATTCCAAATACAATTATTCTGAAGCAAACTACACTTTCTGATCGAAATGTGTCTAAAAGGTGATTCTATTAGTGTCGATTGCACTAGAGATGATACAAATAGATTCAATGGAAAAAGGAAATTAAAAAATGTGAATATTACTCCACGTTATGACATCAATACAGCAACTGAAAATTAATACAATTGAATATCTTGGAAAGCTGTACTAACTTTGCTTGTTAATGTAACAGTAAAAGACTACTCGTGCAAGTTTCCTGAATAATTAACGAAGCCGGAAAAGATAAGTGACTCAAGGGACCGAATTCCGTTGAACGAAAGTCTTCCATGAATATTAAGAATGTGAACTTCCATGAATTCCTTCTAGATCGAGTAACAAAGTATCTATGCCCGAAGCCATCAATTTGTGTTTGGCTCATTTGTAACCGCGGGAGGTGTCAGTGACGTAGAAAACATATTACGTGACGTGAAATATACGTAGGTGAAAATTGGGTTATTCCATTTCACCTGTAGGTAGAAGAATTGAATGGGTAACGACCATTTCTTTTTCTTTCTTTTATTTTCTTCCATCAAAAATAATTGTTCGGAGTTGCACTTAAATAATTCCTGATTAGGGTCACTCATTGACAATAACGTTTTAGGAAGTTCAACATGTAAAAGTAGAGACATTCTTTTCTAATAGACATATGACATATTATATAATAGTTAATATCCAAATTCTGGATAGGAAATAACGGGTCACCTCATTAGTCTGATAAATTCTATGGTGTTGACATACATTCCTGTTTGTCTATATAATGACAATGATAAATGTTATTTTTTGAAAAGAAAAACAATGTTTGTAACTTATATTGCGCATTGAACTATATGACATGATTTTGTATTAAATTGCAATGGTAAGTCACGTAGCAAACATTAAAAAATGGATCGTGGAAAACACGTGTATAGCAAAGTTGATTCGGCGAAACACTCACGTACGTCTACCTCTCGCCTGTATATGTTATGACACGCCGTCAATCGTCGTCGAGACACGAATGTATATGCATAGCAAGGATTCTTGAAAATCAACAGAACACTTATCAAAGTAAAGGGAAGACCTGTCCCTATTTCATATAGGTTATAACAATTGTTCGTCTACAGTCGAACTATTTACATTTTTCTGTTCCTACGTTCATGACAAAATAAGATATTTCCCTGCACCGTACATGAAAGTAGTCATGTACACATATCCTGAATGGTACTCAATAAAACGAATGTACAAGCTATAGCTATACTTTCTTATGAAACAAAACACATGAATGTCATTTAACCCCAAACAAAAACAACAACAACGTACAACAACAACAACAACAACAACAACAACAACAACAACAACAACAACAACAATCAGAATTACAACAAATGCGAAGTATAACTCAGATATTGGACCAGTAAATTTTATAGTATGATTGACTTGAGGAGTGTACGTCAATAAATACAGGAAGCTGTGAATCCCTCACAAGGCGTCAATTAATACTGTCTTGAAAATCAAAACCATACAAAGATTAAATCAATATGATGTTTTAAGTAGTGTGTCCACTTGACCATCAATACATAACTAATGACAGTGGCGATTGAGCTAACAAATTTGATAAATTGTATCTCCTGGGGCACTGGTGAAGATTTGTGGAAATGAAAAGACCTACTATGTTGATGAAAACACTACGTGCAGTAATACAGTATATGGCTATAGTTGGAGGAGCTCAATGTAAACATGTTGTTGCTTTTGTTGTTGTTGTTGTTAGTGGTGGTGGTGGTGGTGGTGGTGTCTATGTGATCTTATAGTGGTAGGATTTCAGTCCTTAAAAACAAATAACAGCAGTTTGAGCTTTGGCTGATTCGGGACGTCACATTGATAGAAAGAAACAATTAAATTATGTAAAACGATTGTTATTGTACGCACAATAAATGTTTACATATTTTGAAGCTTTTTCAAATTTATAGAGTTTCAAACACAGACTCAGTCTATCTTGTTTCATTTTTTGTTGCAAGTAGAAAAAAATAGTAAAGCCGTTTTATCAATTAAAACCCAATAAATAAATACCCAATTCCACATATGATCATTTTAACAATGCTTTTCGAAGTATACAACTAAAACAGTCAAACGGTATTTCGAAACAGTCATGTTAATTTCTTGAAATTGTTGAAAACTTGAAGTATTGAAATCGGTGATTAGGTCATCGGGAAATTTCCACTCATTCAGGATTCCGCACACAACTTCACATACTCGCTCCATTTAGGATGAAATTTAAGTAGAAGGCTACATTGAATTTTAAACAGTTTCTTGTCAAGTAAATGTGGCACTTTATTTTATAATTTGTATTTGAACATACAAAGGTCAAGAGACTGGTAAGCGGGACACTTTCCAATATTTGCTGTATTTAAGACAGGAAAATTCGTAATGTGAGACAATGTTTTTCATCTATGGGTTGGACTTGACCTTGTTAATATACATGCTTCTGTTTATTTGAAAAAAAATATTCACAAGGGAACAAATTAGGCTACTTCTGCCGGTTTATTTTGTTGACGTAATTGAGCGCTCGTCATTCCACCGTGAAATTGATCACACGTGGATTGTTTTTACATCAAGTACATGAATTACTTTTACATATATTAGCATGTATGTGGTAGAATCCTGTTACTGTTCATAACTTGGATATCATATAATTAGTTGATGTTTTATATAAAAATTGATATTCAGCAGGAGATATAATATAGGAATTGGGAGAAATAGTTTAACATGATATATTTGACACATTCTGCAAGGTACATGGAAATAAATGAGTATATTTCATTTATAGGATAAACAGTATTTACATATTTATTTCAGAGGATCCAAATGCTAATTCGTAAGATCAATACTTAACGGAATTTTGTTCCTAAAATAGCGACTAGTGCAGAAGTGAATTACCAGGTTCGGATCGCAGAATGCTTGCTCTAAAAATTGTGTTCACATTGACTTCATCGTAAATGTTCCCCTTCTGTAGATTTCCAGAACAGGTTTTATACATTGAAATAATGAATATGGAAAGGCGATGGCTGTCTTACGACTGACGTCATGTTGTGACGTCAGGTCCTCGTTCGCATGGCATCAGCAAGTTTTCTTTCGCGGAATTTAATGACCTGTTGGTATTTGCGAAGACAGCATGACTTGCTCGTATTTTAACAATTACCATGTTCAGTATATCTGTGGATTGAGAAATCTCTGAAAACGATGATTTTTCGTTCTTTCATCACACGTGTGGGATCATAAGGAGCTGCTAGAAAATCCCGGGGAAAATCACTTGCACTTAATGGTTTTCACTGCTTCAAAGGTCACTCCACAGATTAAAGTAAAGAAAATGTAATCTGGATACTGGGTTGGTTTGACACAGATCTAAAAATAGTTAATATTTGGTTTGACATTATAGTAAATCAATGAGAGTCTAATGAAGACCTTGAGAACTATCGTCGTAAAACCACTGCGGTGCGGCAGACCTCTTTACGGCAACGAAATTTGAAAACAAACATGACATCGCTTAGAAATGTAATCTTTTTTTTTCTTTCCGAAATCTTTATTTCAATATTAGAAGGAATGGTTATTTACATAATCATAGTTTCAAATAAAGATGAAATTTGTCAAAAAGAGGACTAAATGATCAAATTAATAGATGAATTAAAACAAAATAAAAACAGACTATGGTGAGTTTAATAGTTTATAAATACTACAGCAGATTGGGGAGAATAGTAACGTGGTATTTTGTACTAACATCTGATGATATAACTATCCGTACTGTGTGGTGTTCTCTTTATTGTCTTTGAATAATGTTTAATATGAATAAAATCTTATCTGCAATGAGATATACAACTTCAAATTTCTCACGCCTTGATATTTAATTTTGTAATAATTCTGTCTGCGAATGTTATTATAAGATCATGTAGTGATTCACTAGATAGGGTATTGTTTAAAGATTTATTTTCACAACACTTAAAACTGCTTTTACTACCGTTTTTTACTATATACAATATAGAATAATTGTCTCCAGTCATCCACACTCAACAATCTCACCTAATTAGGTAAGTCCTCCTCCTCCTCCTCCTCCTCTCTCTCTCTCTCTCTCTCTCTCTCTCTCTCTCTCTCTCTCTCTCTCTCTCTCTCTCTCTCTCTCTCTCTCTCTCTCTCTCTCTCTCTCTCTCTCTCTCTCTCTCTCTCTCCCTTCCAGCCTCCCTGCCTCTCTCATAACAAAAACTATTATGTACGATATGAAAATAGAATAATTATCAACTATCCTGTCTCCAGTCATCCACATTCAACAATCTCACCTTAATTAAGTTTGTCCCATTTCTGTGAAGAATATCCATTATGAAAATCTAATTATGAAATGGACAGATGTTACTTTTATTATCAAGTGACTATATGGATAAAGTGTCAACATACATCGATTTTATTTTACCCTCCGGCTCGCTTTGCTTCATTCTGTTGAATTTTAATAGGATGGCTTCATAGGAGGAAAGGACATCTGACAAGTTTTGTTTATTCCTTTTTATCTATATCATTTATTTTAATTGTTATTGTTTGTTTTGTTTTGTAATTTGTAACATCAGCATGATATGTATCGTGTTCAATCTTAGACTACTGTACCACAAATGGCTACCTGTACAATGAAGGTTTCCACCTTTACGAATGCTGCTTCAACTTGAATGTATAGTTGTGCATTCATGGAAAGACTTTCTCTTGTTTAACATTCTACATATATCACGTCACAGTTAAGTCTGTTGGTCTATGATTCAGAATAAAGGCGTTATCAGGATACAGATAGCTTATCACTTATTCACTTGCCAATGGATTGTAAACCACCTCATATAGTAAATGCAATATTAGCACCGATAACACTTTTATCGCACACAAAAAGTGTCAGTACTGTAATCAACCCGTTTTACGTGGTCATGATCTGTTAAAGCAACTGTAACTGGAATGGGGTGTATATATATGTGTTGTAAGATGTAATAACTTACTCGTATTATCGTACACCCTGAAGAGTATTTCATCACTTGTGGGTAAACACGTTTATTTCTAGCTGCTGTATACCATCAACGGCCATCATCATTTCAACCTGTTTCTGTACTGCTTCTGGATAATATCGACCATTGATTAATGTGTGCAATGTCTATATAATTTATATTGGTATTCAGTGAATGTGGTTGTTCTGAAAAACGACACTTCAGTTGCAACTAATGCAGTTTTTATATAGCATGGCGATAGATTCAAAACCAAGCTTCTGCTCAATACTATTGACCACTAATTAACAGATACAGTGTCTTTTTATGAGTAATTGACCAATTTCTAGTGAATACATCTTTGGTTAATTGAGTCCCAGTTTCAGCTAGTGCAGATTTAAGGAGGGGGGGGGGGGTGAAGTAGATGTGACTAGTCTTAAGTATCACCAATGATACGAACCAATCAAATGTAATGTACTAATGGCGAAAACAGTAGACTTGAATATGTTTAAAATCAATTCAAAAGTGATGACTAATTTTTGTAGCGTAGTCATAGTAGTATTTTGAAATCAATAAAATTAATAACCAAGGTATAATTATCAAACCATGCCAACATTGACCTTTGACATGATAAATGTCGTTTTCTCATAATAACCGTTGTCACGATATATATTATCATCTTGGGTTAACTTTCGACACAATAAATTTGTAATTATTCTATACATACAAAGTTCTCTTAAAGGATACGAAAAGAAATCTTGGGAATTATCAAGTCTCTCAAGTCTCATACTAAATCACTATGATTCATCGCCATGACCTGTTCTATGTCGTGGAGGTAAATGACCTACACACACACAAAGTTGATTATCCTGTCCTGGTTTATATACTAGTAACTTTTATGTAGTTAATCATAATTTTCCCATGCTTTCCTGGGACGGGGGGGGGGAGAAAGAGATAGATAGACAGACAGACAGACAGACAGACAGACAGACAGACAGACAGACAGACAGACAGACAGACAGACAGAGACTTAGACTCTGACAGACACAGAAAGACAGACAGACAGACAGACAGACAGACAGACAGACAGACAGACAGACAGACAGACAGACAGACAGACAGACAGACAGACAGACACAGGCAGACAGACAGACAGACAAAGGAACAGAGAGACACCAGGGACAAGCAGATAGACAGACAGAGGGGAAGGGGTGGATGCAGACAGACAGACAGACAGACAGACAGACAGACAGACAGACACACACACACACACACACACACACGGGCAAACAACAAAAGAGAGACGTCGACAGATAGACCGACTCCCTTAATAGCATAGGAAAGAGTACATCAGTAACAGTTACTATGTAACATTATTTCTCAAAGTCTCAATTTACACATTAGTGGCAGACATAGTAGTCTCTCACACATGCACTACACCTAGGCCTGTACGGATTATAAGACCAATACTACGTAGTACTCCTATCATTGTCAAATTTAACGGCTACAAATGATGAATCTGAAAATAGAGAGATCGAAGAGACTTAAGTTGAAAAAACATGAATCGTGACCATCTCTATTTGCCCCAAACCAATCGTTATCTCGTTTTCGATCTCTGATTATTGTCATGTTATATGGCTTTAATGACTTTGTCATAGTAACGTATGATTACTTGCTAAACAGCCATTTGCGTAATAGTACCGCCTTTCACATAATATTTCAAATGAACCTTTTAACGTCTAATGTCTACAGATCCTCTACACGATGTTAAATGTTACGATCAGGTTCGTGCTGACCAAAATAACAGTAACATTTACAGTTGTATTTCATTGTCCAGTACAGTAAGGTTCTCATCTTCCTTTTAACCACAACATTTTAAGAAACGGCTAACAAAAGTATCTTCCTCTTGTTGAAATGAGAGAACGGGTTTCTATAGCTACAAAGTGATGCAGGACACATTAGGTTGTCTGCGAGGGATTTAAACCCCTAATCAATAATACCTCTGCATGTATCTGAGTCACGTGATCGATCGGGGTTTATCGGTAAGGCTGATATCAATAGAAAGTCGATAGTGATAACATAACTTTGTTTATTTAGTGATACCCGTCGATCTGTATCGATTTTGTCAGTTAGTTAGTCAGTCAGTCATCAGAATGATCAATTTGACACCAGATTCGCATGAGATTCAATTATGTTGTTTTAGCCAGTGGCTAGCATGATAACTATATAGAATTATGAATCCGTATCTTTTCGCCTGGTTTCTTCTAATACAACACTTAATTCTTAACAGTAGTCTGGAAGGTAGGTGCAGAATGTTACATTTAATAATGATTTAGCTCACAATATATAGATGGGGGTGAATAAAAAATATGTTTGGAAGAAACCATTATCGGAAATGCAGTGTTAATGCTGTGATAGTCCCTTTTCTGTCAGTACAATCCTACCCCATCACTTTAGGTGTTGGGGTAGGACAGTAGCATCACAATGCCCTAGGGTGTCCGAATGATGTCAGATTCCGATTCCTCAATTATACTATCTGTCATTTCTGATCCCAAATGATATAAGACTTGTGTAACATATCCAGATTGAAAACTATTCGTATACACCGGAAACTCTTTTCCATGAAGTTACCAATATGAGACATACATTGTATAATTGGATTTTCTCCTTAATCATAGCAGAGGTTCAGGTAGGGTCATGTCATCAGTTTATGGCGCCAACAATACTTTCAGAGGCTACTCCGTTTATATTTTGTCAAGCCTGTGACAATTACATTCTCTATTCATAGCAAGCGATTATCAGTGAAAATTGAATACCAGAACAATACTCGTCAATGTAACTGACATAAATGAATACAAATTAACCTCTGACTGTGCTAGATGACTCGACATACCGTCATTTTGAATATTTGCCGTCGTGTCTTTTCAAGTGTCTGTTAGATTTCAACATGTTTTATTTTCCCCGATTGGGCTAACTTTTCCACTTTTGTACCATGTATGTAAAGAATGTAGATTGTACTTGCGTAAACACTCAAATGTCAAATTTATTCTTTCTCTTCATTTAGCTCTGTTGATCATCAGATATGAGTACTATTGGAACGAGAATAGAACGCCAGCACAGTAATAATTCCGAAATACGATATTTTGGATCGTAACACTATCAACATATCAAAGCTATCTTAGTCCACCCGGTACAAACAACGGGAAAAGTATCTTATAATTTGGCCACAGACAAGAAAAATTGACTGTGTTCCTTATAACTTGAACCTCGCAATTAACAAATTCAATGCAATCTTGTTTTTATATCAAACAGGAACCATCAGAGAAACTATATTGTATTCTTATTTTAACATTTGACTGTAACTGTTCCAAGCTAATGTACACCGTTTTCTTTTTGAGTTACGTTCTTGTTTTGCACATCTGGGCTTTCTGTTAGGTTTCAGCCATACACGTATATGCATTATTCTTGTTTCTGAATCAGATTCTGAATTAAAAATTTGCCAAACCGTCCACCTTTTCAATAATAACCATTTTCAATGGGCTTCCATTTTCTTTACCCAGCTATTTAAATACCAAGTGATAGATGATGTGGAAACCAAAGCCTATTTTTGGTTATCATGACTTTGAACATATGTTTTTGACAAAAAAAACCCACAAATTTAATTATCAGATTGACGTACATTTGTATGTTATAAGTGATACTCGAGAATATTTCAGTGAGACACGTCCACGCTGAGTAATGAACGCTTTGTACGCAATGTGTTCACTATCAAAACGTTCACAATCAAAACGTTCACTATCAAAACGTTCACAATCAAAACGTTCACTATCAAAACGTTCACAATCAAAGTGCGTAATTCGATTTTGCTTCACTTCTTTGCCAGAACAATATCAGCCTAATACTATGAAATGTACATTGTGTTGACTGTTATGTTGACGTATGATGGGACTTTGATGAAATGAAACGTGATTGGTATTTCAAGTCCAATATCTCGGTTGTAATTGACAACATGGTGGAAACGAAATGAACATTGAAATACGTTGTCGAAATAAACTACACAGTTCATATCAGACAAGCTCTTTATCCTTGTGATTGTTCGCTAAGTAGATGTTATAAAGTTGATGACTTGTATTTCGCCATTAGTTGCACGCAGAGGACATTTGACTGGCACATAACTATACGGAGAAAGAATTTCACTGTCACGTTCAAGTCGCATTTTAAAAATTATTCGGCAAAAAAGAATTTGAAAGCTACTGATATATACCATGTATGTACAGATCAATTCCTCCACTAATACTCAGAAAAGTACACATACAAAAATAGTGTGTCATTCCACATCTTTCTTGTGAGTTTGTTTGCACTGAAGACCACATAGTTATGGCAATCGTCGGACTTGAAGGGCATTTTGCGGTATTGTTCGGTGGTTAACCCCTTATCGTTGACAGACCACTGCCTATTAATAGCTTGTTTGTGCCTAATATAGCAAAAGAGATAAACAAAAAAATTCCATTTTGACTAAATTAGAATTCAACGTTGGCTTGTATATGTTTATTTTGCGTCAATATTCAAGTAAGCTATGCATCATCACCACTTTGACAGCGTGTACAATGTCCAGATACCTGAATCCCTGCCGATTGATTTCGAAAACACTGGGAGTGAATTTTTCAACGTTCACAAACAATTGTGACCTATTGATTCGTCCACGAATTTGTACCGGCGGTAAGCTTATATATTTATAATTCTAACAAACTACATTAAACGCACAGTTAACGCCATTTATAACAAAGGGTCACAACAGTTTGATGTTTCCGAAGAATCAAATGTACTTTAAATACAATAGATTACAGTTACAGTGTAGTGAATAAGTGATGATTTAATCATTGGTGTACGTATCAATTTCTTTTGTGTGATTTTGAGCAGAAGAAGATTTTGACAGTATTTTCTACTGTGCCTATCAATTGAATTGTTATTGAATTGCGTTGATGATGTGATTGTAAAAGAAAATGGATGCGCTCACACAAGATAATGGTAAAGGAGACATTTCTTCATTATGTATGTATGTATGTATGTATGTATGTATGTATGTATGTATGTATATGTATGTATGTATGTATGTATGTATGTATGTATGTATGTATGTATGTATGTATGTATGAAATGTATGTGTGTATGTATGTATGTATGTATGTATGTATGTATGTATGTATGTATGTGTGTGTGTGTGTGTGTGTGTGTGTGTGTGTGTGTGTGTGTGTGTTCAGTTCATAGTCACAGTGAATTCATATTCAGTACATATGTATTTTAAGAACTTTTTTTCTAACCCAAATGATTATTTTTATTAGTATATGTGTATTATATCGAAATAAATAAAACCCAGTTCGTATTGCGCCAAGGCAAATTGTATTTGTGTCAGATGACGAAAAGTGTTCTATTTTTGACTTCTCACATATCAGATATGGCATTATTGTGTAAACAGGAAATTCCTGAAAGCGATAGATGTGAAGATTTGTTGCCTTTCAAAGCCGGCTCACCATCTTCAAGATTCTTATCGCCATATGAGCACTGAAAATGAATTGGAGGTGTTGACGGTTCAATGTACACTCAAGTACCGCCATAGAACTTGATATTGAAATCTACACAAAGTAATTATCTATGTGGTTCTTTCCTGTCTATATTACAACTGTAATATCTACGGTTCAATCATAGATTGGATAACGATTCTTGCGCCATCATTTCTTTATAGCTGGTTCACCCCAACCTACATGGTTGTTAACTTAAACTACTTCGCACTATACACAGAATTCATTTCAGGGTTTTACAATTCAGACAAAATGTCGTTGTATTTATCACCGTGCTTTAAATGTAATAGTACTAGTAGTTATATACCATACCACGTCACACAGTACGAACATATTCTCACAAATATAATAATGATACCACTCTCGCAGGAGAAGGTATTGGTGGGGAGCTTGCTTTACTATCGACGTAAAGGTGTCTTGCGATTTTACGACAATATAGAAACAAAACTATCACGGGTCCAGTATTGAATACAGCAAGTAATGGGTTTTTTAACCTTTGTGTTTTAACATGTCGGCGTTATTTTTGTGTAGGTTTAATGGAAATTGTATAACTTTGATGTGAAAGTTTCACGAGTCCAACTCTGTGTTTGTAAATGATCAACATCGTGTAATTTAATTCTGGAATAGTTTAAAAGACTCTTACTGTAATGAGGTAGTGATGTAAATGGATCTTTACGATCAAATATAGCAGGGGAAAAGATAATAAAAAGGCGAAAGATAAAGAAAACGTCACCAATGGTTTGAAAGTGTTTCCTCCTTTTCAATCCAAACGACTTATAAAGTGAGTAAAGAGAGTTGACCCACGGTCTGTATGACACAATCAATTGGTTTAGCAACACGTTCAATCACCACACGGTACTAGTATGGATTCTGTTAAAACTCTCAAATGTAAACTCGTGAATTCCTCAATGAATAAATATCACTATAACAACTCCCTCGACTTTTTATCATCTTTCAACAAACAACTTCTCTCTACGTGCTTGTGAATATATCAAATGATAAGAGTTGAGAGGTCGATTTGGTCCGGTGCGGCTCAATAAGAGTCGTTCACTTAGTCGCGTAGCGTAATTATTTCCACTATTCCATTTTGTTTCGCCCATTAGAGTTTGGAATTTGTATAGAGAATGTCGTATGCTATCATATAAAGCTTACAATGACTCCAAGCAAGCTATGTCTTCGTTTTATGTGCATTTACTACATGTAGGTAGTTGTGACTGGTATATGTAGAAAGTATAGAATCCTATTTTTGTCTATGAATAATCATATTTGTAATTTGTTAGCTGAACACAGCAGTATATACTTAATTGTAGGATCGCATTTATATAGACTACGTTGATATTTGATATCTTTAAGTGTATCAGAGGATATTGAACAGCAGGCAAAGAAGGAGAGAGAGAGAGAGAGAGAGAGAGAGAGAGAGAGAGAGAGAGAGAGAGAGAGAGAGAGAGAGAGAGAGAGAGAGAGAGAGAGAGAGAGAGAGAGGGGGGGGAGAGAGAGAGAGAGAGAGAGAGAGAGAGAGTGTGTGTGTGTGTGTGTGTGTTTGTGTGTGTGTGTGTGTATGTGGCGGACGGATGGACGACGAGACGGACAGACAGACGGGCGGACGGACAGACAGATGAGAAGTGACACAAACAGGTGTGAATTTAATGCGAATGAGATCGAAACAAAGGGGTGGACAGGATAGGGGAAAGATAGGCGAAAAAATGTGTAAAAAGACTGATGGTGAATAGGGAAAGAGAACTAGGCGCTTGAGTGGAAAGTTGATTCATATTATATAAGCAGAGATATTGTGATGATATCAGACAGTAAGTAAACATTAGGCATACTTTAACCTAATATTCTATGTCTATTGCTTGATTGGACATGTCTATACTTCAGTAATTAAGCACATCTTTGACCTTGCAATTGATCATAACGGGTCTCAATCAATCTCGCCTGACCTATATATATGACATATCTCTAGTGGGCACTGACCGATGTCTCATTTCACTATCCATCATCCTTCTCTACATTGCCCTGCATCCTTGAAGAACATGCATCATTATAACCTATGACGTCACAGCTTCGTGTTCATTTCCTGATCATTGCTAGCTGAATAACGAAGTTGTTGTATATGATCTTTATGCTCAATGTGACGGTGTAATCTCGCAACTAATTGACTGCTCTAGTCTGCAAGATTTATTAAGACGAGTGTTATTAACGAGTAACTTACTTGGCAATTCTGACAATTTAGTTCTTGCAAATCTTAATCTACCAGATTACAGTATATTAGAATACAGGATAACATTGATTTACGACCTCGCTGTTAGAATGTTGTATGTGACAGAATTAGAGTACGTTTTAAAGAGCGTTCATCAGTTTAGTTTCATACCCTACATATTTTTCTTGATCACAATATTTAACAATATTGCATAACTAAATTTACGAGTAGAAACGGCTGAAAGGAAAGGGTCATACTTGCTTGCTGAAAACACATTCCTTTTTTTCCAATAAAATGTTATACAGAAGCCATATACATAAATAACAGGGTCACCAAATGTAACAAAAATGACTGGTACCATCTAAAGAATGGTTTTATTGCCTCAAGATAAAAATCATTATCTAATTTTAACATTTGTTTTTAATAATCTCGTCGTCTTTTCTAGAAAGAAAACAGTGCATGTCATGGTCAAATTTCTGATATCGAAGGCATCTTAGCTTATTTGTCACCTGCCATGTAATTTTGAGATGCAATGGCCGTGTCTACTTTCTTCTCCTATGAAGTTCTAGTCTTTTTTTTTGGGGGGGGGGGGGTTTCAGGACATCCATATCACTGATCAAAAACGTAAAACTTCCACAATAAACAAGATCTTTCCGAATATATTAAGGATGTAATACACGTGCTTACAGGACAATATATTTACTAACTTCCGGTGAGAAATATATTCGTAGATTTTTTATGTTGTACATTAAATTTTCATGTTCGTATTTGATGGATAAATATTGTGACTCTTCGCACAGAATATCAAATAACATAATTATGTCTATTGGAAATTGAAATGTCTATTTCAGACCACTTAATCCTGTTGCTTTTATTATTTCACCATTATTATAGACGACATTCACCATTATATTATACAGTATAGACGGCAAGTTGGCTAAGGCAGACGTGGTCGTCATGGGAATTCTGGCATTGACAGATGTCGTACATCCGGAAACAGACGCAGTATTTCATTTCGCATTTACATTAAGTCGGTGATTTATTCGGTAGCTAGAAGACTACAGAATCTTAAACCCGCCATAGCGATGTTGAAAACGGGAGGATTCATCGGGTGGCAGAACCCGGAAGTGAAGTCAGAGCGTAATTCAGTGAAAAGCGTTGAACCAAAAACTGTTAGTATATGAATGACATGATGGCAGCGCTCCTGTAATTAGTTTGTACTGTCTAGTCACAAAAATACCAATCTGTGGACTTGTCGTGTCAAGTGATGTAACATTTCATTTCACCTACTGTTACCTAGACACAGAAAGATAGTAGTAGAAAACCTCTTCGATTGTGGCTTTTGTGTATTTTGTTATTCTTAGGTTGTTGTTTTTTACAAATCCGGTGAATATCGTGCGCCATTCTTCCGTTTGTGTGGCTGACTCATGCAGTGTTTGATATGCTTTCAATACACGACTGAAACATCACGTTTTCAATTTACTGAAATAATATTTGCATTCATAGCTGTATTCAAAGACGGAATGTGCACTGTATCATTACTTTAATATCATTTTTGACAGAAATTAATAATATCCTGCTGACCTCTCATTTAATACATCATATTTTCTCAAAACACTCAGACTCAATTTATTTCATTCCGAGTCTGGGTATATTCAGTATGTATACTGACCTTTACAGATAAAACCGGGACGTTCATTCACATAACTACAATAGTCTATATATTTTAATTTTGTAGTATAATGTCCTCGTGTGCCACAACTTCTGACATGTGCGTGGTGATCGCATGTTTTATTGTGTGTGTGGAGCAATGACACTTGAAAACATAGAATACACTTAAATGTTATTCTCTGTATCAGTGTTCTCCCCAGGATGGATTGTAAGGATGGTCGTTAATTTGCATATTAATTTACATATAAATAATATGGTAACTTGCATTTTGGTTTGCATAGTGATCAGCATATTGTATGCATGCCTTCAACACTGGAAAATGCTCTGACATATTTATATTGAACACATACATACAGTCATGTACACTGAGGATCTGCCATTTCATTTCATGTGAAAGTATTATTAGAATATTTTCATTCTAAGATTACTAAAGCTCAAGTATGGTAGAACACTTATTTGTAGCACGGTAGAAACCTGTCAAACATAGCGGCCTGGGTAGCAAGGACGGTGTTTGCACCCTGCTTTCTCTATAGTGGAGAGAACACTGTCTGTGCGTCTTCTTGCTTCATCGAGGGAATAACTAGGGGGGGGGGCGTTGCCACTAACGACAGAGATGAGTGGCAAGACAATTATGACGAGATGATGTTCACAATGCACGGAGATACATAAATGAAAGGAGAACATTATTATATATCTTTTCAAAACAAGGTTTCTGAGCATCAAAAGCAGTTGACACTTTTAATGTCTGTAATGTCTGAGTGTACAGTACATGTGCTACGGAATTGATGACGTTTCACAAGTTGTGGTGACGTGACAGTATAAACGCGTTGGAATCTTAGACACTTGTGAGTTGTGACCCTGATATCTGGGCCTGGGAAATACTGTATTATGTGAAATGGGTAGAATATGTACAATGTTTTGTATTGCACAGGGGGAGTTATGATATCTCAGAAATCTACATTAGCTTTATACATTGATGATTAAGGTTATGATTTATATTCTGAAACATATCACGGGTTACAGGTGCCTGTGGTTAGAATGATATGACTTTGGCAAGTATAGCTATAAATATTAATGTTAACACTAGAAACATCGTATAATTTAGCAAAAGTAATGAAAGGTATGCACATTTTGCAATAGTTGTTTTTTTCTCAAGGGAAACGAATGATAGATAGAGGAGAATCTTTGAATTATTCATATAGTATTCACATTAAAATGACACGCACGTATATGATAGGGTACACAATCAACTGGAAACACAAGGCCTTATGGTGTACACTACTTAAATACGTGACAATTCTGCATATTCAGAGCATGTTATAATGTACAGTAAGCTTGGTGCATATAGAGGGCCGTAGTTCAAATAATAGTATGGGGGTCATGCTTGAGGAAAATAGTTAATGTTATAAGTTTGGATATCAGGCAATTCAAAGAGGGGATATTTGTTGGTTGGGGCTGTGATGTTCAAAGCCATATTTTACAATATAAACGTTTGAGCCAAGTTTAGAAAAAAACATTGAAATGGATCGTCATTGTCACTTTTTAAGTTACAAAATGAAGTATCATATTTCCTTCTTAATTCCTCGTTGATATGTTGAAATAAGCTCATAACACTAATGTATGTGTAATGCAATACATATAAAAGTAACCACTGTTCACCCATAAATAAAAAAAAATAAAGTAAATTTCAATAACACTATTAATTTCCAATACTGCCTCAAAACTACAAAAAGGGACAACACACACAGATTGGCGGCTATTTTAGTACATGTCAAGGTTTCAACACATTTCTCTCATTGTCATCATTTGTCATATCTCAAACAGATTAACTCTTTCCGCTTTCGCTGGACAAGTAGGGGGTGTGGTGGGGGGGGGGAGAAGAGATCGTAAGCGCAAAAAATATTATTTTTGTTTACCAACGATGCTGATTATAAAATACATGTTGATTTTTGAAAAAGATCACACGTTTCCAAATATGTATTGATAATTCAGTGTTCGGCTAACGATGTGTATTTACAAATGTACAATTTCTAGACTGGTTTAACATGGGAACATCTAGAACGCGATGTCGTATGAAATCTACGACCATCAACTTTAATAGGATTACGAGTAATCAATCAAAGCTCTAAGTCTGCCGAGTGATAATTTTTTGCTTGCGATTCTGTATTCAGACGCAGTTCTCCCCATATCACTTCACCTTATTATTTTTTTCATTAAAAAAATATATTTCTCGAACGTAGATTGATTCCCTCGTTTGGTAGAATACCTACGCGTACTGCACGAATGACTACACACGTCAGTATCAACATGGTGATACAAAAACCACTTTTGGTAATTTACCTGGAATTGCTTCTTGTGCTGGAATGTGTGTCATGCAAACAGAGAACACGTGATAAATTTATAGACAAATATTACTCCAAGGCAATCTTAATGTGATATTTGTTGACCGAAAGATGGCAATGTGTCAATGCAAATATTCGATTTATTTATCATTTAGGTAAACTATTTGTTATCTCTTCGTGTTTGAATGCTTTCCACCCAATAAACCGTTCCAGTGTGGTTGTAGCCTACACAGTAGTTCAAGGTACTTGTAAAACAGTAGTGTAGTGACCCTACATTCTAAAAGAAAGTAAAAATATCACCATTTTATATACACATGGGATGCTGTGGCTGTTTTGTGATGTTTTGTATAACACTGAAACTGACACCAATGAAATGTACAATTTACATATGTGTCTTTTACCATATGAGAATCAGGGTCACAGCTTTCTCAAAACTAACCATGCTGCGGGTCAGCGTGCAACGTCAAAGGTCACGTTAAGCTATGCAGCTGAGTCAATGCCATGACGATCATTATATGTCGCAGTCACGTGAAGAGGGGAGTTTTTAAGGTGAACGTACGCTAACCCATAAGTGTCTCCGCGGGATTTGAAAGGATTCCCGTAGTTGGAAGTTAAATATGACAGAATCCACACATATATTGGATGAACCCGTGTCAATCTACGATGAAATATAGAAGTGTGTAATCGTATAGGCGTAGTGGTGTCGGTTTTCTGAAGTGTAATATATCCACGTACAAACAGATGATGGTAAAATACAAAATTGAGTCGATTAAGAAAACCACTTTCAAAGACTGGACAGAAGTTCATTCGGTTGATTAGTTTACAACAAGGAAAGAAATATAATCAAAGTCAAAGTTTCATCGAATGACATGACAATTTTGAACGCAATGTCATTCTACGCCAAAACATTAGTATACATGGATACAAAACAGTATTTAAAAAAAATCTCAAATGAAATACCATGAAATTAAAAAAAAAAAAAAAAAAAAAAAAAAAAGTGTCTTGCCGAATGAATGTGGAGGGGAAATTCTTGATATCGAAACAGTGAGACATAATTATAAATTTAAAAATTAAAACAAACTATGAGCGCCATCATTAATTGATCTGGGTTTCTTATTAGGGGTGAAATCTTGTTCACGTTCAAAATAAATATAAAGGACTTAGAGGTGAATCACATTTTACTTTGACGCACTGTATTTATCTAATTTTACATTATTTTGTGATTTTGGTATGATCCCACCGCTGCCACCGGTTCCACATCCGACTGCTACCACATCCCACCACTACCACCATTGCAACATAATATCAGAATATAGTCAAAGCACAGCAGACAACCATGCAGTAAATCAGTTTGTAGTTGTGGTGTGTGGTGGAGTGGGTCTCACAGGAGTGGAGGGTGGACAGTGTGGTTTTTGGGATAATGTGGTGGAGTGGAGATGTTGACCTTGATCTCTAAAGTGTCTGTACAGCCACTGTTTTGAAATATTTGAACAGGAGGGGAGGGTCAAATTTTTTTAAGAAAGAAAATTGAGGAAGAGCCACATTTTAGAAAACGGAGTCGGGGGGGGGGGTCACGTTTACGCAACAAACCGGCCCCTTTGATTTACTGAAGGCTCCCTAACAACAAAAAGGGGTTATATCCATGCCATAGTTCTATACTGTCCACAGAAAAGACCATCTTTGAAGCCAGCCGACACACCAAGACTTACAGTAACTAGGTATATCCAAAGCTTTGACGAATATCAGAGCAAACCTAGTCACAAACTGCCGAGGTACAGTAATTCGACTTTAATTCCTTCATAAATCATCTTTACATGACAAATCGGTATTCTAATAAGTCATATTATAAGTTCTTGTGTTTGGCGAACACAAGGCAAATACTAGTACACTAAAAGACAGTGTACAACGAGTAATCAATTTTAGCGGATAGCCGAAGTCAAGTGTGGTCATCAAGGATGGGGCAAGCAAGTTTAGTAAGATGATCTTAAATACTTCAGCATGATTCGGGTTATGCCCTCTATCGAAATTTCAGCAAAATTTTAAAAGCTTTCACCAGGATTCGAAATTGTTTTATTTTCGCAATTTGTTGACATTTGAAACTTGATCACGCTTCATTTGAACTTTGACCTAAGAGTAGAAATTGAAATTGTAATATTCTATGCGAACAATACCCCACGCAAACCACTGACATGAAATCATGTATGAAAGACACTTTAGAACGGAATTATTGAACTTTAGTATTTTCAAATTAAATGCGACAATGTCAGAATAGTATATTTTTATAACAACCCATGAAATCAGAGGAAAATCGCCCACTCGTTGACAATATTTTCATACCGTGTTAACATGTCTCGAGTCATCATGCTCAGCGAACGACATCTGACATTTTGTACGATTGTTAGAATTCTAATAGTCATTATTTGCATTAAGTGGTAAATCTGTCTATAGTATACGGATATTTATATGTGCTAAATCATCCCGGGGGAGTTATATTAAGAAAATAGTACCTCGCGTTAAGATATTACCGTATAATGTGACAGAAGTCGCAGAAATTGTAATCTTGAAACGACTAAGCTGTATACAATAAATTTAATGTCTCATCGACTGTTTATTTTGCATCACGCATCCTTGAGGTGTGAGTTTCTACAGTTTGAATTAGCATATCCATGACGTGTTTAAGTTAAACATATGTAATTAGCATATTAATGATTTATGACGTAATACTAAAAATACATTTACATACATACATACATACATACATACATACATACATACACACACACACACACATACATACATACATACATACATACATACATACATACATACATACATACATACATACATACATACATACATAATTTCAATTTCCTGCATTAAATAATAAATGGTGCACTCGCTTTATGGATTGATTTCTTATTTTTACCATATTGATCTCAGATTTAAAAAGCTGAAAAAGTCGAAAATATCGACAGATGGGTCACGTGTTCTTTACTAAATATAGACACGTTGACATTTTGAGATGCCAGATGCCAGATTGTTTCACCTTTGACCTCAAGGAAATGCTTTAATTGAATATCAAAGTGATATTTAATTAACGTAGTAATAAAATATGTTTTGTGGTTGAAGTTGTGTTGGAAACACTTACGTGCGTTTGTCTTTTTTAATTACATATTTATCAGTTAATTAATAAAGACAAACGGCTTGACGTATTTGTGATAATACTGTATATTGCCTGTAACAGCTCAGACAGCCACAACGATGGCAGTGTCGGAACCTATTTGGCATTCCATACTCAGTATTGAACTTAAAAACCCAATATTAATGTCAGGATAAAAACACCTCTACTTGAAAATCAATAAAAGACGTAAATCTAGTCCGCTCTTTCATTCGTTCTCTTGTCGGTTCGTTTTAGGTGTACGTATTAGATCATGCATTAATCACTAACGTACAAAATGTTATTAGAATCCTCATCACCTTCACACCAAATACTCGGTTGCATGTCTTAGTAGCTGTAGGCAATCAAACTGCCAGTCTTAGTATTTCAGATTATTCAACCATCGAATGACAGTACAGGCTTATACGTGATGCATAACAATGCAGATACTCAACTTTCACGATGAGATGTCCATATGTGATTATTTTCGAATATCTGACGTAATTGAGTGAGACTACGACGAAACTATGGATTATTAGGGTCAATTGGACGTCTGCTATATTATCATGGAAGGCTTCACATTCAGATTCGTGTAATGCATTACACATCAGTAAAGTAAAGCACCTAAATGTAACAGATTTGTTCTGTAAAAATTCCACACACATGTACAGCTGCTTCGAGTAATCAGTACGCACTAATGACATTCAATGTTGAAAAACTCCGCTACGTCCCGATTTGATGACGTCACATACTTATCTGAAAATGATGATTTGTAAATTGTAGCGTGCTACACAAAGCCTATAATACATTTTATGTTTCAGCAAAACGTTTGAAAAGTATACATTCCATGGTCTCGGTCATGGTCATAAAAAGTCAGATGGTACATTTTTTTCGTGATTTGTATCTTTGATTAGCGATGTGTCTACATAATTATCCCTGTAACACTGAGACACATTGTAGTGTGCGTTATTAAGCAATTCCATTGTTATTATCATTAATATGGATGCTATTAGCCTACATAGAGTACAGCATGTCTGCCATTTTGTAACAAAACACAATGTACAAACAAGTCAGACAGGTGGCCATTCATATATTCACAATCAACTTTCATAATGTAGGTTTGTCACACGAATGAATACTGGACTTTGTTTGCTCCATGCAACGTGAATAATTTTGATAGAAAAGAAAGATGGGGGTAGTGGTGCAATATGAGTTGCAATGCAATATCGGGAGAATTAACCGAAACGTTATTTTCGTGATGAATTAACATGTCTAAGACTTCTTTTAAACCCAACATTTCAATGTATTTGATGAGGTTGGCCATAACATATTCGATGACGTTTGAAAAAGAAAATCAGTGTTGTTAACTTACTGGGTATTCTCGTGAACTGTTTTGAAATGTATCTATATACATTAACTATACAATAGGAAACGAAATAACCGTACATTAAAGCCCACGTTAGTTTGCAACGGATATCTGTCACCCACGCATCAACTCGTCCTCAGTGTTATAGCCTTCAAAGCGGCACCTCTGTGTCTAAAAACATATACACGTATAAGGTGAATTCGTGATGATATCACGACATATATATCATATGATATTATATACATATCCTGATTATAATATCACGACCTAATATAATGTTTTGTCATGGTGAAATGTTGATGTCCGAACACATAAATAACTCACATGCGTGGTTATTTAACGTCATCAGCACAACTGGATATGTAATTGGTTATTGCTACACTGAATATAAAACCACCTTGTTTATTTTTTTGGCCATTGAATATCACACAACACTGAGTACATTAATGAACTGACTGTGCCACGCCTGATGGTTCAAACACGTCCTTCAATTGGTCACTGTGCGCCTGACGACTCCCCGGGAATATTACAACTGCTACTCTACAGCTGCAATTAAAATTCCAGTCTGACATGACACTGGTCTGCAACCGTTCATTCAACGTAATAAAAACGCATTTATTATAACTACAGACGTTACAGAGTTATGTAGAATTGGTTTAATAAAAGAATCAATTAGGGTACCATAGCAACTTACCTATCGAGAATTAATTCTTCCAGTTTCGGTAAATCACATGCGATATACTCAAGGGAAGCGTCTGTGATACGGGGACACCAAGATAGGTCCAGTGACTTCAGTATATGCATGTTTTCAGCTATCAACTCCACACCATCGTCTGTGATTTTGCTGCATCCCGACAGACTTAGTGTGGTGAGGTGGGGGAGGGTATGTACGATGTTAAGGATGGCATGGTTGGTGATCTCCCAGCACGACCGAAGCCGCAATATAGACATCGTGCAGCTCTGCTTCGACGTAAAATACGACATGACATTGTCCGTAACATGATAGGCCTGTAAATTCAGTTCGTGTAAGGATGGGAGTCTCTGGGCGATCGCGGCGACACTGTCGTCCCCAACATTTATGCAGTCGCTGATACTAAGGGAAGTTATCCTAGGGTTCAAACTGGACCATAGCCCTGCTTCGGTAAAATCATTGCAGCCACTGAGTTCCAATTTATTTACGGCTGACAGTTGTTCTAACATGACCTCAAGACCAGCATCGGTGACGGTTGAACGCTTTAGACTAATGGCTCTGATACATTTCTTGGATTGGGGGTAGTTATCGATGAATTCGCATATATCTAAATCGGAGACACTAACCAAACAAACGCTCTCCGTACCTTTCTGTTGAAAGCTGGTCAAATCCGTAAATTTTCTCTCCTCGTCTGTATTCGGAATGGGGTCATAGAGATCCCTCCTGTGTAGTATGGGTGTGAAATCTCTCCAAAATCTTGACTGATATAGGACCGTTTTCCATTTTCTACATACCTGTGCGAGCAGACACCTTTCACATGGCCAGAAATAGAAGAAAAGGCGGTTGAGAAATTTCTCTTCAAGGAGTAGTTCCGCGCCTGTCTTTGCCGAGAACAAATGCGGTTGGAGATTCTGATGGATGGCCTCGAATCGTTGCTGTCTGAGCGAAGCGATGCCGTTTTCCAGCGGTTTCGATTCATTCATCGATACGTTTTCCCTGCTGGCTCGTCGCACCGATGGAACGCAAACTGTCGCCGTGTTATTCGACGCCAGATGAATGCCGTTGACTCCGTTAATGGGACTCTTTCGGTTCGCTGTCGCCGCCGCCGACGACGCCGTCGTCGTCGTCGAAGAAGAAGCTGTCGTCGCCATTTCGTCAAGAGGTGACTTCTTATTTACAATTGACGAGGATGATTGAACGGTTGTGGGTATATCCAACTCCATCCTGCTAGGTGATCGTAATGAATTTTCCAGTATGGGTTGGGGCGTGCATTTAGGGATACTATACACGTTTGTCTAGCCGCCACACAGCCTGCATCGTCATAAATTGATGAAAATCGAGCCCTTGTTGGAAGATGACTGGCTAATCTATGATGAGTAAGACAGTATTGGAAACTAGCTGAGTCCGTATTATGCTGACAACTAGAAGGCCTCCTCACTCCCGTTCTTTCCATCCACTCAACTGTCTCCTCAGTAATGGATGGAAAAATACTCAGAGCTTTTAGCATACATAATACATTAGTCCTTAATATATACTAACCTTCTAGCTTGCTGCTAGCAGTCAGTGTGCGATATTCTCGCTAGTAAACTATTACTGAAACACGACGATCAAAGTACACACATTGTCTCCCATTCCCCAGTCATGAATTTTACCCGGACGAACTCTGTAACCAGTAGCCCATCTTTCTTAAACAGCTGACCGTTGTCAATCAGCGCTTCGTGTGTGGACTAGTAAATTAACATGCACTGGTTTTCAACACCATCGGAACCTATTGAGTGCCCCGTTCTATTCCCACGAAAATGTCACATGGTATCATTGATTGCATTTAATTTCCTCAATATTTTAGTTCCGCTCATTTGCATATCATGAATCTTTCGAATTGTCCTTTTCGCTGATTAGTGGAAGAACGTCATAATCATAGAGAGGGGTGACGCTCCAATACACAGTCCACTCTCTATGTATTTAAATGCGGCCTACGACGCAAACCTACAGGCGTTCCACATCCGACATACGCATGACACTGTTCCTTCGCGAGAGAGAGGAAAAGATTCGATGATCGGAATCGCTTCCAACGAAATTAAATCGATAGAAGAAATGCGCAAACTTAGACAAACGT
The DNA here is from genome assembly GCF_964340395.1 of Glandiceps talaboti. Classification (NCBI taxonomy): domain Eukaryota; kingdom Metazoa; phylum Hemichordata; class Enteropneusta; family Spengelidae; genus Glandiceps; species Glandiceps talaboti. Next base: position 4,295,795 of record NC_135553.1, on the reverse strand, counting down.
GTTTCTCCTTTAATATCGGTTACGTCTCCCGGTAGTGAATTTTTTATAAATAGAGGCCTCGAGAGACGAGGATCACATTCATATGCTACCGTGTCACGCACTGTAAAATATATGTAGCACGTGTGATATATAACGGTTCCTGGACTAAAGAATTCATAAACGTTGAGAGAATCGTTCCATATTTGTATTGACTTTCCGCAGGTACATCAATGGAAAGAATATGATTAATTTTTCAATAGTTTATTTTATCCATATGGCTTATTTAAATGTCATTAGTGGTTATACATATTGGGGAAAATACACACGTACCCAATAAGGCCCCTCACCTATCCGTTCGGGAATAATCTATTTAACTGTTGTATACGAAGGTGTTTCCAAATAACGCATTTTAGAAGATTTCACACATAAGACTGTTTTAACACGAAAAATAACAGCCCTTCACAAAGACTAATTCCATCACTGTAAAAGGTGCCATTGTTAACAAAACACAGTTTAATTATAGAATGTTTCAGCAGCGGATAAAGGAGTACTATATCATTGGAAAATAAAGTCATCGCTCACAACCGCTTTCAATTAACCACTAAAAACCTGGCTTAGATAGCCTTGCTTCCAGTCATTTGTAAATGCTGAGAGAAAGTGGAAAATTTCTGTCAAATTCAAACACATGCATCAAATTCAATACAATTAGCAGGGTTAATATTCTGAGCCAAGGTGTAATGTTACTCCCCCTTAGTATAATGGTTCATTCCATTCATTCAATATCATCGTATTTTGCCTTATTCACAAACGAGATTCATGTCAGTCAATGAAACTTGGCCACCGAACATGCATAAGTAGCACAGATATAGCGGTATAATATGTCGAGTTCAAACTATGACACCTAAACGTATGTGGGTCAGTGATCATATAAGTTATCACATTGTATGTATGTATGTATGTATGTATGTATGTATGTATGTATGTATGTATGTATGTATGTATGTATGTATGTATGTATGTATGTATGTATGTATGTATGTATGTATGTATGTGTGTGTGTATGTATGTGTGTATGTGTGTATGTGTGTATGTATGTATGTGTGTATGTGTGTGTGTATGTATGTATGTATATATGTATGTATGTATGTATGTATGTATGTATGTATGTATGTATGTATGTATGTATGTATGTATGTATGTATGTATGTGTGTGTATGTGTGTGTATGTATGTATGTATCATTATGTATGTATGTATGTATGTATGTATGTATGTATGTATGTATGTATGTATGTATACGCATGCATACATGTGTGTGTCTGTGTCTGTATATATATATATATATATATATATATATATATATATATATATATATATGTGTGTGTGTGTGTGTGTGTGTGTGTGTGTGTGTGTGTGCATGTGTGTGTGCATGCACATGATGTACACAACACAGAGGGAAAATGGGTTAAACGTACATGGTTTAAAACATTTTTGAGGTACCTAAAATAGAACTCGTCGACGATATTCGGATACACCGTCAAACACATGGCATATACACTTATAATCCAATTACTAAATACATGATGATATCTCTGGAGTGTTTACATTCATACTTTCTTTCCCAAAAAAACCCGCTTAATGTTTGACGCTAGCTATATATATAGTTTATGAAATGAAATATTATTTTTTTTAATCCAATTTGAACGTGACACAAGCTGGCCTTATAAGCTAATTGACTCAGATGAATATAGGCTTACATCAAACCATAAATAAACTACAGTGATATTATAGAAGAACAAAAAAAAAAGAAAAACAACTATATTGGTATAATATTGTTACGAAATAATGGGACATTCTAGCGCCCTCAGTGATCACTTGTGGCCAGTCCTATTCCGTCAGGAGGACATGCATATGCACAGGTCTGGTCCGAGGCGGGGGAAGTTGTTACGAAATACTAGGACATTTAAGCGCCCTCAGTGATCACTTGTGGTCGTTCCTATACTTATAATTGGCGAGAGATCAGTTACTTCGAAAATTTGCTTTGTGTCTAATCTTCTGGGAGATTATCACAAACATTCGATCATGCATAAACTAGTAAGGAAGAGAATTAGAAAAATTAGTTTTAAAACTCAATGAGTGAATTTATCAATATCACACACGTAATTGGTTGGTCGATCGATCGATCGATCGATCGATGTATCGATTGATTTATTATTTGGTGGAATAATTGACCGATTGAATGATCATTTTTTTGTGGTGCAACATAACTTATTTTGTGTGATATTGATCAATTGACTCATTGAGTTTTGTGTGGTGATATAGAACTTTTTTCTTTCCCTGGCTAATTTTCTCTCTTTCAGCTGTATGTAATTCTCTCTTTAAGACGTGTGATGAAGTTTTTAATACGTAATATACTGTACCAGTTTAGAACTAGACTACCTGCCTAACTGATAGAGAGTTGTACAATGTCGTATTCTAAACTGTGTTGGTATACGGCATCACCTACTAAAATATTGGAGTACGCAAAAATTTAATTTGAAGCACAGATGTGAGGACAAATCATGAACTTATATTCTATATTACCAGTGTGTGAGATTGTAGACGTATAAATGACAGAGAACCGATTGGTTTACAACATTTACATGTATGCAATTGAGGCAAAGTCAAAAATCAAATGATGTTGTTACACCTTTATTATTATCACATCAAACAAATTGAATGTCAACTGATGACAGAAAAATATGACGGTCATTTATAAGGAATTTGTAAACCAGAGGTAACATTGCGAAGGCCTATGCAGTGACATTGTTCACGAGCTTAATTAATTCATCCAAAGAAAGGTCGTGTTCAAAAGATTCACAAGTTCTTGATTAAATGGCCTGAAAAATCGCGTCAGTTTACTTATTACTTGTTCGTCTATATCTGGATGAGGGCGCCCTTTTTGCGCTGGCAAACACTTTCGCCTGGGTTGTGCAAGACAGAAGAAACCCTTCTGCTCGTCAAAATAAAAATGTTCATCGGTGAAAAAAGGTTTCAGTCCTAAAAAAATTTCCACGTCTTTTGTAACTTTGTACGGATTTCTCTTCAGCACTTCTCCATCGAGCACTAGTATCTGGTTGATTGGGAAATACTGTAGCCAACGTCGAATGTGTTTTATATAAATTCCAACGTCTATTAAATCCGTTATCGTTCTCACAGTACCGTCTTGGTTAATGACACTGTTTTCAAACGTGTCAAGAAGTTTATAAGCCCCAGATAAAGCAAATTTCTGCTCCCTGTTTTTATGACGGAACACACTTTTCACGTGTGTATAGTCAGAAATCGCTCTTTTCACTGGATCGCACGTTAGAACAATTAGTTTGATCCTCGGAAAGTCTTGGTACACCCGTTTCGGTGTTTTGGGATGCACGAAATACTTCGGGGATTTCTCAGTTGCAAATTGTGAGTTGGTTGTGTAAGGCATCCTATTCAGATACCATTTAAGTCCATGGTCGTAAAACTGATCGTAATAGTGAATTTCTCGGTCGCTACTGAAAGCTATTTGTGGATGATCGTTTAAGAACATTCTAAGGGCACCAGTCGCACACTTCTTGATTCCTATGACTAGAACTTTTGGAGGTCGTTTCTTGCACCCGTTTTTCTGAAGTTGTGCGTGCGAGAGGAGTATTGATCGGAACTGAGATTCATTATAGCAAGTATTACTGCTGTCCAAAGCTAACATGTTTCCTGGAGTCGTTTCAACTTGTTCTGAGTCGCCATTGTTCATCATGATTGGCTTGTGAACATCAAACTCGAAGCTCTCGTTCTTTGCGATATGTGTGGTAGATTCCAGCGTAGTTGGCTTTTCCGTATAAATCTTTGGTTGGGGAGTAGAAACCAAGTCCTTCAATCTGCCATTCGTTTCGACTCGGTTGTCTGAAGTTTCGGCTTGTCCCATCGTTGAAGACAACTCGTTTAATGACTCACCTTTGTTAGGATTGTCAAGTACAACATCTAACTGGGTCCAAGTACGGCTGTCGCCTGTAGCTGTATGTGTAGATCCCCTGGTTTTAGCCGCCACGGTATGGTGATTTGCTGTAGGAATTGTTCCCCAAATATACGTAGCTATAATACCAAATACAACGGTAAAGATGACTGCGAAGATAATCCGACGTTTGAGGAGTAAGTGCAGGTGTCGTAGCAAAGTGTTGCTCGACATTTTCCCCACGTCATTTGCATACTTACTTACTTGATTGTTGTTGTTACGTAACACATACGTCACATTGAATCCATCATCTATTACTTGGGCTGTAGCCTACTTTTTTTTCCCAAACCTCAAACCACCATGCAGTGAAATCCTGCACACTTAAGTTTCCTGATGACACTAAACTTTGTAGTTGTAAATTCCAAGAGGACTTAATCAATTTAACACAGTGGTCTTCAGATTGGCAAATGCCATTCAATGCGAACAAGTGCAAGGTAATGCACATTGGGTGTGACAAACCATAGACCCTCCAGAGGGTCTATGGACAAACCCAGCACATAATTATACTATGAATGACAATCAGTTGAATGTTGTGTCAGAAGAAAAGGACGTGGATGTATTAATCCAAAATTCACTAAAGCCCAAAAATCAGTCTGCATCAGCAGCAAAGAAAGCAAACAGAACACTTGGACTCATAACATGTAAGATAACATAATAACCAAAAATCAAAATAAATCATCATGAAATTATACAAGTCGTTAGTAAGACCACATTTGGAGTATGCAGTTCAGTGCTGGAACCCATATTACAGGAAAAACATCGATCTACTGGAGAAGGTTCAAAGAAGAGCTACTAAGATAATACCAGAACTACAGGAATTGTGTTATGAAGACAGGCTGAAGGCACTTAGTTAAATTAACTACACTGGGTGAAAGAAGACTTCAAGGCAACCTAATTCGAGTCTTTCGGATTATGAAATGATTTGATAAAGTTCCTGTAGATAAACTGTTCACTCGTTGTCAGTCAAGCAGAACCAGGGGACAGACATTCAAACTTGCCAAATCCACGGTCAGATTAGACATCAGAAGGTATTTCTTCACTCAGCAGACTGCATCTCATTGGAATGACTTACCGAAATATGTTATTCAAGCCGACTGAAAATTAGAAAATTATAGTTGATCAGCATAAGAACAAAAAGAGGGATTATCTAAGCCTTTGAGGCTTCCTTCCCTGTCTTGCCATGGAATCTTCCATGGCGATCATTGTAAATCATAGTAAATCATAGTAACCAAACATGTGGTGGTCTGAGCTCAAACAAATTATGTTTTAATTCGTCGCCAGCCCTACATATACGTAACCCCAGACCAACAAACATCTGAGACGTAACTGACAATAGTATTATGTATTCATGATATTATTAGTAACGATGAATGAATGAATGAATGAATGAATGAATGAATGAATGAATGAATGAATGAATGAATGAATGAATGAATGAATGAATGAATGGATGGATGGATGAATGAATGAATGAATGAATGATGGTTGGTTGGTTGGTTGGTTGGTTGGGCTGGTGGATAGATGGATGGGTTGGTGGATGGATGGATGGATGGATGGATGGATGGCTGGGTTGGTGGATGGATAGATGGGTGGACGGATGGATGGGCGAACAAGTGGATGGATGGATTGATGAACGAACGAACGAACGAACGAACGAATAAATGAATGATACATGTCTTGACCATGGTCCTCACAAAACAATAGGAATGGTACGTTTGACAGTATTGGGAGGGAAAGTGGTCAGTGTTATTATTAAAGCATCAGGAATGGGGAGGGAGCTTGGTTATCTAGGTAAAAGAAGTCGAAACTCTAAAGTCGAAGTAGAGATTCAGATGGTCAGCTCGAAAAAACAAACAAACAAACAAACAAACAAACAAACAAACAAACCAAATCATTGATTGCAATCAGGAAAGTATTACTCCAGAGAGAGAAAAACATAAGGAAATCTTATTTCTCTAGTTGTAGCATTACTGAACTTATTCTCAGTACCACTCAACTCTGCTAAATTTAGTTTAAATATTGATCGATCTAATTTATCACTAAACAGTAAATTTTAATAGTATATGGTACCATGTCTTTTTACCTAAACAAACATCAAGAGTATTTATATTTACCGTCTCTATTGACCAACATTAATAATATTAGTATTTTCTACACTGTTCGTTTACTTATTGTCTCAGGCATACTGTATAGTCTATAACATTCCGTTGGCAACGATATGTAAATAACGAGCTGATAGCTTTGTCTACCTCATAATATAGACAATAAAGGGAGACTTTCAATTGTCAGTTTACACGCAGACAATTCTTGGTTGTGGTTTACAAAACGAGGTACATAACATACAAACTATTATTAACATAAATTATCATTACAAAAGAGTCGTGTACTTGAAAGCCTAAATACCAAAATAAAGTTTATTAGCGAGAACTCAGACAGTAAAGCTGTGCTAATATAACTGAACTCCATTTAGTAGGGAAGTATTGTCTGGTACAGAGTTGGTATGTTGTCGAAACAGTGTCACCTCCATCATGCCATTCATGGTTACACCACAGACAAGCTAAGAATCAAGACTGTCTTCTTACTTGTCTGTGGTTACACCAAGGAGGACAGTGATTAGATCAACTTATGGTTATATCATGGAAGTATCGACGGTGATACCACTTTCATACTTGTCGGTGGTGATACTTAATTCCATGTTTTTAGCTTGCACTTGTTTGTTGCCAAGGCAACGAATCGTGACTTGACATGTTTTGTAATATTTCTCTCAAAGAATGTTGTGATACATTAACATAGCATTACATTGGTTGTCCCATAGAAGTATCACAGGTGATGCTTCCATGGTTGTCCATACTTCTTCCATGGTTGTCCCGAATACCGGTGCAAGGCAGCGGTTGTTTTGGAAAGAGATAATCATGGCAAACCAGGCCTGAGTTCAAATTTAAGGTCAGGCTATTTCCAGACTGGTCGGGATCAAGTTAAGATCAATTAAATTTGGGAAATGCGTGTTGTTGTTTTTTACTTGACATTGCCCAATGTGCATCACAACGAGGACTCACACATGGATCGGTCAGTTCATGGATGTACCTGACAAATACATCCCGTGGTTAGTTACAGATGTACTTATTTTGTTGACGTAGTTTAGAGTTTCTATTCTGCATGTGTTTACTGGGAGTACAAAATACGTATTGATTATATATTTCCATTTCAATGAAGGTATTGTGAGGTATTACGTGCCTTTGAGTCGTCATCGTTTGACGATGTACGTTGTTTGCACTTTCTCGCGTAAAGCATTACGTAACATCAGGCAGATACCGCATAACCATTACTAGTAAACATGACACACGTTTGGTACGTACCTAAAGGAAAACGGTTAAAAATTGGGATAGTTTTATCTGTCCTAATCGTTTTCCTTACATTTATGGTGTGGCGAGAGAGGCTGATGAAAACGTCGTTGGAGTTGAAAAGAGCACATGTGCTCCCTAAGAAGATCTCCACCCACTCGTCGTTACAACAGTTACAAGTCGGCGATAAGCCAGCATCGAGTAATATCTACATTCCACGAGAGTTTGACTTAGATAGAGTGGCGACCGGACAGAACCTTGATCAAAAACACACGATATCACCAAATATGGCAAAATTAACAACTGTCCATATGAATGACCCTAGCGGCTCGAGGGAGAGTGAATATCCTGATGACGTCACAATAATGGAAGGAGACTTCTCCTCAGATTCAGACTCGGACTCAGACGTAATTGAGGCGATGATTGACGATATCGACGAAGAATATTTACATAAACTCTTTCAGAAGATCGAAGGCGAAGGTGCTGATGTGGATAACTTTGACGTGGAGTTTGAACCTGCAGAATTGGAAGAAAAGGTGAAGAATAACGTTACAAGAAAAGATAGAATTAGAGAAATGTTCAGAACTGCCATGAATCAGATCAACGGCTTGAATATACAGCAAATAAGGTCTTTAATTGATAATACAACAACCACTAATGTTCTCAACTCATGCTCTTTGAGGAACATTCGCAAAATTAAACAACAGGGATGTGCCAAACGTCTTCCACAGGTGATTGGTATAGGAGTCAAGAAATGCGGCACAGGGGCGTTCAATTTTTTCTTAAAACAGCATCCCTCCATATCTTCACGTGGCTCAGAAGTTCATTATTTCGACAGGGACGACCGATATAACAATGGGCTCGACTGGTATCAAAACAAGATGCCCTTTTCGTCAAAGGATCAACTTACAATGGAGAAATCGCCGAAATATTTTGTTAGACCATACGTTCCGAAAAGAATCCATGATGATTTATCACCGAATACCAAATTAGTTCTGGTGACATGCAACCCGGTAAAGCGCGCCATCTCTGACTTTGTGCACGAATCTTTAATAAGACGTAAACGGCGAAGGAAGCATATAGTCGTGGTCAACAACAGGACGACAGACTATATTATACGTGATACATTTGAAGAAAGCGTTATCAAAGATGACGGTACTGTTTACGAAGAAAACCACCTGATTAACGTCGGAATTTATGTGAAACATTTGCAAAATTGGTTGAAATATTTTCCTTTGGAACAAATTCATGTAGTCGATGCAGAAATCATGAAAACAGATCCATATCAAGTAATGAGAGAAATAGAAACGTTTCTATCTATACCCCAATACTTTACTAGAGACCATTTTTATTACGATGAGCAAACAGGATATTATTGTGCAGCACTTCCAAAGAAAAGGTGTCTGCCGAAGTCTAAAAGGCGCCATCATCCGCAGGTCAGAGAAGAAGTAGTTCAGAAATTGAAAGAGTTTTATTCGCCCTACAACAATGAAATGACGAAATTATTCAAACGACGTTTTCTATGGATGGACAGATAAGTGAAACGTGACTGCGCCCTCATTTACAAACTTATACGGAACTGAACTAATCATTGTTATATTATAATATGTTATTCGTAAACAAAAACACATCTTGAATAATCATGGCATTCGGATCATAACATTTCTAATTTGAATTACTAATATGTATGTATGCATGTATGCATGCATGCATGCATGCATGCATGTATGCATGCATGCATGTATGCATGTATGTATGTATGTATGTATGTATGTATGTATGTATGTATGTATGTATGTATGTATGCATGCATGCATGCATGCATGCATTGATGGATGGATGGATGTGTATGTGTTCATGCATGATGCATGCATGCATGCACGCACGTGTGTGTGTGTGTGCGCGCGCGCGCTCGCGCGTGCCCGTTTGTGTAATAAATGTACATTTCCATGAATGTTCTTATTTTGTAAAATAAGTCGGTTTGAGATAGTTAAACACAACGTTTTAGTACAAACATGTGTAGTCTAGTTCCTGGACGGTATCGTTACGATTTACGACTTCATTCATAGAGACCATGTTGGTATCCAGACTCAAACATGTGCAATTGTATGAATATATTACAAATAAATTATAAAATGCTGTAATATGAGTTATGATCTCTTGTTCGTGTGCTTTCTCTCAGCCCTATTCCTGGATTCAAATTGCAGATAAAATCAAATAGAAAATATTAAGAGAAAATTGTAGTATAACATACAGTTCAGTGTAACTGCAGCTGCTTTCTTATTCCTAAATAAGGAATCGAGAATACGGTCTGAAGTCAAATACACAACACACCAGCTACGCGTCGATGAACTGATGGGCGCTCATTAAGCCAGTTATACTTAGGTCTATAAAAAATTGTTTGGTTCCGGTTACCCGGCCGACCCCCATCTAGTTTTTCACAACCGACCCTAAACATTTTTTACGTATTCGAGAAAAAAAAAATCGCAAAAATTGAGAAGTCTGACGAGAAATAGTGGATGCGGAAACTGACATCAACTTAAAAGACAATATAAAACTATTCTTCCAATCTGTAATGGCTGTACATCTGATAGGAAGAAATAAACAACACAGAGACCATATGGAAAACAATGGAAAACCTGAACTAGACACTCACACATGAAAAAAAATATATAATAAAATAAAATAAAAAATCCACCCACCCCACCTATTCTGAAATTGAGCGTAATCAGAACCACATAATTTTTTTAATAAACCACCCCGGGGATGGTATTCTGCAAGTTTTTCACTAGGTGACGACATAACGCACCACCAGGGAACGCATCGGCAAGCGTCACTCTCAGTATTACTATTAGCGAGGAAATTCAGAGGAAATTACTGTATACAAAACCAGAAGAAGGGCGCCCTCAAGGGCCGGAACTCGAATGAGGGTACTGGTATAGTAGTATAATCTCGCTAAAATCTCATAACTTCGTCCTTATCTGAGATTGATAGACATTCTTTCCAAACAATTATCTATAAATCCTTATTTTCCCTGATATCCTCTACTAGTAAACAAATTATAGCTGTATAAACTAAGACAGACGTTGAAACGGGTGAAATAACTTTGGGCAAACAAAACTGTCTGGTTTTTGATCATTCTCACTGATCTGACTGGTTCTTGACCTACGTTCTGGATCTGGTTCCAGGTATTGAAGTTGCAGTGTTGCTAGTCTTTATATCGTTATAAAGTGACCAGTCTGTGGTAGAAGTCACTCAATTCTCCATATCAAACCATGTACTGCAATGAAAACCATTTCCCCTGAAACAGAGCGTCGCATCGTCTAGGTCGACGATCGAAAATACGGATAGTACGGTTCAAAGTGTAATTTTCCACTAAAAAAGCTAGCCGTGAAAAGTAAAACATGTACACAATTTTATGGAGTGCTTCTAATTAATCATTTAAAGGATTATTTCTATTAATAACTCAATGGCCATATTGCCACTCATACACTGTTCACAATTTGGGATTTTAAAATTTATTGGTTCGTCTGTATCATCTAACCGATCATGACGTGATTTTAACACGATATTACGAGACACGCGCGGGCACAAACAAAATTGGCAGGTTGAAAATTGCCGAGTGTATATCAAATATTTCTTTCTGAAAACTGTGAGAAATGGTTTCACTTGAAAACGGTGGCATCATATTATCCATAGATTTGCTTCTATCATACTTAGCTGTAGTCGTGACTTCGATGCCATCAATTTAATACGTAAATATATTCCATAGTTCAGTCTTTATATACATGTAACTATCCTAAACTTGTTTATGGCAATGACCATTGTAAGTGACAGCTAAGTGAAGTACATGCATCAGAGAGCACGACCGTAAGACCGCTTTCTAGACGTGAAATCAATCTAAGAGGGTTAACTTGATAAAAAGGAATAAACCTGACAAACTATAATATCTATCTCATAAATTATTGAGATAATCTAACAAAAGAATTTTATGAGTTGTTTAAAGTTTTAAATCGCACACTATGTTATATTTCTTGTTTCCGTTGATTCATTTCATATACGCTATCAGAATTCTTATACTAGTAGTTCATATTGAAGCACTACTAGTAGCTATAAATCTGTGTCGACAAAAAATAGTAACACTGAGTCGGCGTTGATTTCCCATCGAATCAATTATACTTTTAAAAGCATGACAGTTGGACGCTAAGCCTTGGCCTTTTCTTACAAGTACAATACTTTGCCCAGCATACTAATGGTTAATTAACATTGACCATTTATTGTTAATTTTACATGTTAATTTCATATATTGTTAATTGTACACGTTAATTTCCCAATCTTAATTTCCCAATGTTGTACATTGTCAGCAGGAGCTAAATCGATACCATTAATGAATGACTACAAATATTATCAATATGATAAAGTAAGTCATTATTGTACATTAGACTGCCCAGTCTGTTATTTTTTTTATCCAAGTATATATCTGCTTTCCTTCACATGGTAGACATTTTGATAGTACAACCTACCCTCATAAAAACAAAAAAGAAACACTACGTTATGCTTCCAAAATATTAATGGATAGCACGTATACGTCCACTTAGTATGCATCTTTGTGCATAATTACTATGTCAAATCTCTCAAGAACAACTTTCTTTAAAAAACAAGTAATTGTATACAATTGAATTATTAAAAATGTTAGATGGTTACTACCAGAAAAAGGTTTTGTTTCTCGTCCTGAGGAAATGCTTAACTAGTGAGGCCGTGACATCGTATTCTTGTGTGTGTGTGTGTGTGTGTGTGTGTGTGTGTGTGTGTGTGTGTGTGAGAGAGAGAGAGAAAGAGAGAGAGTGAGAGAGAGTGTGTGAGAGAGAGAGAGAGAGAGAGAGAGAGAGAGAGAGAGAGAGAGAGAGAGAGAGAGAGAGAGAGAGAGAGAGAGAGAGAGAGAGAGAGAGAGAGAGAGAGAGAGAGAGAGAGAGAGAGAGAGAGAGAGAGAGAGAGAGAGAGATCACGGGTTTGTGAAATGGCGCCCTCTATAGTGATATATGATTTGTATTTATAAGTATAACTTCATTGTTTTGCAGTCAGACCCTCCGTCAGCCAGACAGTAGTATACACAACAATGCAAATATAGTCTATATCAACAAACAGTGTTACATTCTTTCAAGGAAATTCTTTTTTTGTTTTTTTGTTTTTGTTTCTTATTTGTATTGAAAGCCAATTTTCCTGCGATCGCTGTATTAAATGACACAAACATACTGCAAATTATATCCGTGCGTAAATATACAAAACTGTTTCATGCACAGTAACTGTTGTACAGTTTTTGGAGCTGAGTCCTCACTACTAGAGTATTGTCAAATGTAATAAATTTTACTTCAATTGCTGTCATTCACACTATAAATTTGACATGAAAATCAATACTTCGCCTACCGCCATTTCTGTTGTAATTACATACATTGTTTTATTTTCATCAGGAATGGGGTGACATATGTTCTTTACTCTTCGAGTCAATATTTTTTATTAATATTTGATGAGTCCTAGACGCGGGAACAGTTAGTTAAAACTGATGCAAGTAAAATCGATGACGTACGCAATCTGCGATCCATAAAGTTGACTCTTTATTTACCAAAATGCGTGTTTATATCTGGAATTCCGATAGGCATTTCATTGAGTGAAGTGATACGAAATATACAAACAGAGAAAATAAGTGATTACATGATTACTGACATTTGTGGATGTAGCTGCTCGTTGACGGATTAGGATCGAATGACATCATCACGAAATGCAGCGACAACATTATGCAAATTGATGCGTGCGCACAACTGTCCCCAAACTTGAAAGTCTTACCAGAAGGAAGTTTTGTACCGTGAACATTCCGATGCTGTCTGTTGGTGTTTCCCCGTGAGGAGCATCGGCACGATGCGTCTACGAGCCAAACGAACCTTACAGGGCCTAGTCCTCACAGCATTTATATGTTTGATCGCGATTAATTGGATTTTACCGAATGGACATTCAAAAATCAGTGCGGAAGTACAGACTCTTCAAGAACATCAACCATTGAATAACAGAGTGGGAGGCATTCGACCGAGACGTATTTTCCACGATGGAAGACACATACAGGGTCTTCCAGACGGCCAACTCGATTCATTAGCGAAGAATTTAGACTTTAAGACACAAGATGTGAACAGTAATGATACACAAGGACCCGATCATGAAGGGTTGGAACATGGACATGCCGTTGTTGACAAACATGGCCATCTACTTCCTGAGCTGACAGAACAGAAAAGCATCATACCAAATGACAGCGTTGCTCACAGCGCTGAAGACAGTCTCCTTGTTGAACCGAAACAAGATGAGATAAAATTTCAACGCCCGATAATGGCAACCCCTGTAAATAATTTACGAAAGACAAGACTTTCTGATGTCTTCATCGGCGTCAAAACAACGAAGAGGTACCACCGTGATCGGTTGGACTTGGCTATCGACACATGGGTATCAATGGCTCTAGACCAGGTAACTGAATTGTATTACTATCCGTTTTATGAATGCATTTATTTGTATACTCCTACAGTACCACGTGCCTGGCCATTTTAAAATCGAGACACGTTCCCCACCTTTAAATTATCTTGCCGTTGCTTGTTCGCAATATTCCACAGCTTGGCAACACGATCTCGCTAAAACCCCTTGCCTCAGACCTAAATATAGATTCGTTCCCTGCTGCCTTGCTCATAGCTCACCGATCACCTTACATAAGTGGTATGGAGCTTGGAAATTGCCGGAATTCTGCTCAGTGGGTTGTTTCCTATTGAGTTATTGCTTGCTATCCTCCGTGAAATTTAGTAATTACCCGAACGGTTTTCCCTAAACACGTCACTTACGGAATGTATGAAGTCGTACTCGCAGGAGTTTTGAAGTGGCTCTGCATTTTTTCCGCATAGCTAGTTGATCATCAAATGTTGTAATATCTTAGAGTTGGTGGTACTGGTAGCAGTCGAGTCTTTTACTCCCGGGTTTTACTAAAGTTAAAGGACATTCGTTGGTGTCTTCACCAACCCAATCAAACGTTTCGTGTTTAATGTTTTCTTTTGATTGTAAATTTACAGAGAAAGAATAAACACCCTTTAAGACTATTAAACGTGTAATTCCAATAATAGAAAAATAGCAGGGTTGCTGGTAATATTTAATAGCTGCTCATTGACTGTAATGAGTGCCATCGACTTGTTGCAAATAGTGCTGGTTTCAAAAGATTTTGTGTTTAAAGAGTCTCACTAACGCTGGTAATTAGAATAGTGTACACATTACATTAGAAGTACTGGCACTAATAGCAGTTTGTACAGTGCAATGTTATTTGTGTGATTGATGGCATGTCTAATGTTTAGTAAGATGTTACCTATATTAGCACTGGAAAAGAGTATTTGGAATTTAGTTTCCATTTGTCAAGGGTTCATTTATGTGTTTAACCAGCAAATGAGTGATTATTCCACTTGTCAACACTTTCATTGTGTGCCAATTTATCAATTTCTGTGTGCTATCATGTATTAGGTTTGTCTGTTTATCAACAATGTAGGTACCAAGTACTTCAAGTTACCCATACATTTTACTTGGACATTACATTTTGTAAATGTTAACCCTTCAAAGTACACCACAAAAAATTAAAAAAATTGTGGTGTCACTTACATGATACATAATGACTAATACTAACTTGTGTTTGTGTCTATTCATTAAAAACACTTGACTTATGGTGCCAGGCACATTCATGTACTGGTCTGTATGCGATGAACTGCCTGACAAGACTAGTTAAATAGGTTTGAACCATACAACATACTGTTAATACTCATACAATTTACAAATTTCTGTCTATGATATTGTGATCTTAGAGATAAAATTCGTGGATCATCACAAGAAGAACACTAAATGTTTGTCACCACACAGAAATTGGGAAAACCATACAATTGATGAATTTGCATATCATATTTGGTATCTTGTACACTTTTGATAACTTTCTGTGTATTTTAATATTAAAGTATGATTTCAAACAAGTACTATGTTGTATCATTCTGTTCATAATGTATAAGTTTCATACTTCAATCAAATAATTTGTGAAAAAAAATGATGTATAGTTTTAAAAAGTTTAAAAAAAAATAAAGTTGCTGGAATATAGTATGGTGGTGGAAATCGTGTAATGTCCTTATTAATTGTTATCAGTAGAGTTAATACTGATTTCACAAATCTCTAATGATATTAAGGAAAGCAAAGATATATAAATGCATGTATCAAAAACTAACAGATAGTGTGTTGTAATCTACTATGATAATTTCTGACATTGTAATGTTATATTTGCTGTCATTCATTGGTGTTATTGATTTAGTTCCTGCTGATACTTACAGAAATTAACATGTGACATGAACATGATTAATACTGAAAATGTACCAGCTATGAAATTAACATGCGAAATTGACAGTTAGGATCAATGTTAATTGTAAATTATGTAAATGTATTCGTTCATTACTAAGCAAGTACTAGTATTGTACATGTACATGTATATGTTCATGCAAGTACATGTATTGATAACAATCCCCCTTTATTATCCATGGTGCAAGTTACATTTTGTAGTTTTGAGTGATGTGAGAATACTGTGATAAAGGCAGTAGTCTATCCTACTCTATGAATTACTGGTAAAATTAACTGGAAAGGGAAATTAAATACTTGAAATGAAAATAGATTCATGTTTAGTACTATCTGAATTTTGATAGTGTGTTATCTGAAAGGTATAATCATGTGTCTTTTATGAGATTCCAAAAAAGAGAAATATAGTGTAATTTCAAAATATCAGTAACACATTCAAAAGTAATGGTGTGTTTTTTTGTCAAGGAAAGTTAGATTATTTCATGAATTTATGAGCTAGATATTATTACATTTTTATCAGGTTAAACTCTTTGATTGATTTTACGTCTAGAAAACTTTTCCTGTTGTACCATTCACTATTACAAGCTGTAAAGCTGTCACTGAGAATGATCATCAGTATCGTTAAAAGGTGTGAAAAGAATTCTATGAAATACCTTTTAACAGTAAATTAGAATGGCATTGTGAACGTTTTCACTTTAATGCAATTACTGTACAATGTACATGTATGAATAAATACCAATTCAAGATCCGATATTGTCAGAGGAATATGTTATTTTCAAGGGAGGTAAAATTTCATATTGCCTACAATTTGATTTAAAAGTAACTTTTTTACTGGGGACTTTGTGAATGCAACTGTAATTAGAAATACCAGATGGTCAGTTTGCAAAATAGTTTTTGCTTTCACTGGTGTTGTAATTTGATGGAAAGTGTAACAAACGTTGCTTGGATATGAAGGGAATGGAATTTGTTTTCTAAGAATTATCTAATTTAACCGTGTTGGTATAATGTACCTTAGAGAGTACTGCTATTAAAATTAGAAAAAAAATTCATCAGAATTCGTAATGGGAAATTAATTTGAAATGCTACTAGGGAATTACTAAGGGAACATTAGTTTGATTAATTTTGTAATTAGACGAGTGCTTAACCAGTTAGTGTACATGTAAGGAATGACTCACTTTTCTCTTAAATGTATATAGCTAGGTGTACCTTAACCTCTCGCCTAGTTCGTTGGAGGAAGATTCCCCCTGGGACAGTTTTTGTATACATTTTTATATCAAACAAGTGATGCTTGCATTCATCACTTCAACAAATGATACACACGAATAATGACCTTCCCTATATGTATTCTACATACATGTATGTTGTTGAAATTATAGTACCCAGGGAATACTAACCATTAGAAGGAATGGACAATTAATGTATGAGCCACTAATTTGATATGTTATAAACACATACATGTACACATGTATATGTACAAATATTGGTATTTAGATATCTGATATGATATTCAGTACAAAAATTTTTCTTTCCATGTTTATTCATAATCATATTTCTAAAAAGAATGGAAGGAGTAATTTATTAGATCGTAAGTATGTTTTCTTGTGCTCTTCAGACATGGTGGTTTACTGTTATAATAATATTTCAAATTTTTGAATTTTTTAGTGTGTGACCTACTTAACAACTGCAGTGAAATTAATAATAATAATGACAAACTTGGTTTCTTTGACTTAAAAATCGATGAATTTAGGTCAAATTGTGTCAGTAACAGTTTCTGTAATCTTGTAATATTAAGGCATGAAACCAGGTGTAATGCAATAAATATGTAAATATGAATTTATAATTTACAGATCATTTTAGAATTTATAAATTAAAAAAGGTTAAAAGTCAATAAAGACAAACAAATATATGGAAAGAAAACCAATTTTAAGATACATTGTTGATATGGACCAATCTGAATCTAAACAGTTGGAATATTTTCCTTTCACATAAAACATTGTTCTGTGAAATTTACGAACTTTAAGTTAATGTACCAAAGTATATGATGGATCGATCAATTGATGAATCAATGAATCAGTCAGTTAATCAATCAGTCAATCTGTTAATCAGTCAATCAATCAATCAATCAATCAATCAATCAATCAATCAATCAATCAACATCTGAAGAGCCGAAATTTTCCTTTCACATTGTTCTGCAAAATTTTCTAAATTTGAATTAATACATCAAAGTATATGATCAATCAATCAACCAATAACTCAATCAATCAATCAATCAATCAATCAATCAATCAATCCCTCAACCAACCAACCAACCAACCGATTGATCAATCAATCAATCAATCAATCAATCAATCATTGAATCAAACCAATCAATCAATGAATATGTCAATCAACCAATCAATCAATCAATTGGTCAATTAACCAATCATATGACATAATTTGAAGATGGGCTGTTTCAGTTCAAACAGAAAAGTGCCTACATGTATGTATTATGTACACATAATCATTGACAGGATAGCATTCAGAGTATCTATTAGCTAACAACAGCTGACAGCAGTCATTCTCTGCAATAAACATTTGAATACATTTATACATAACAAGGAACAAGAATATTCACCCCCTGCAATTCTTGTAATGCTTAACACGACAAGTATTTTGGAATTTTGAATGGAGTCTCATTCACTGGTGACATACTAGTGATATGTTGTAGAAACTAGGCTAGTGGAATTCAGAATGTCAGCTGGTTCATTCATATAAATTGATAGAATATCATGTGTTACGCTTATGAATGATAAAAGATGTGATTGCATTATGAAGTGTGCAATGTAACAAAAAAGTCAAGTAGAGAAATATATCTGATTGTTGTGGAAAAATTGACATGCCTTTTACCAAATAAAGATGTCCCCGTGAATTCTCTTTCTCGTTGTTCAGTTTGAGTGGCTGTAGCAGTATTTGCATGTTTATATATAGTGCTCTATGGTATGCATAGTATTTTTAATACTAGAGTTTTCTTCTTTTTATGGAATATTGAAATTTTGAAAGATTCTGGATACTGTGTGATCTTGATTTGAGTTATAACAACTGTCTGGCTTCTAGAACTACTATCAGAAATACAGACACCCCCCCCCCCCCCCCCCCCAATAAAAAATAAAAAAATAAAAAACAAAAATAGATACACCCCACCCCCTTGGAAAAAGACACATTTACTATAGCAAATTGTATTTCATCCAAAATCATAATTAAATTTGTGTTATGCTTTCATATTTACTGTTGTACATTTTCCATGTTTCGATATTTGCAATACCAAAGAACCGTGCAGTGGCACACTCTCTCAAATTAAATCGTGTTTTTCCACACCAGTAAAGCCACTTAGTTAAAACTGCTGCCATTTCAGTAGATACCATGCAGAGCAAGGACAATTTAGAGATATTAAAAATACTGTTCCTGTAGCTCCATATATGGCCATAACATGTGTCTCAAATTTTGCAAGTTACCCCTTCAAGGGTTATTGGTTTAGTACAACAATTTGGCAACTTCATTTCACAGCAGGGAAGTAACATGTAATAGACTATTAGTATTGGGTTATGAAATATACCACTGCCATACTGGCCCAATGTGATATCTTATACAGCTGTATTCTCTTAGTAGATGAGGTTATAACAATATGCACACACACACACACACACTAAAATGTGGGGATGGTGGGGGTGGTGGCGGGTACTTTTGTTGTTTTCTGTGTGTACCCTGGATACAGAAGTCAGTAGAAGTCAATTTGCAGTGCTCTCCTCTGCAAAAAGCAATTTCACCAAAAACTTTTTCCACTCTAAATTGCATTGTCGTAAACGACACCTTCCAAAATGCTGAGTTTGTTATTTTTGTAGTGTTGCAGAAGAAATAACAGCTCTGGTGTGCGAGAATGTAAAATTGATAAAAAGTCTATTGATATGATTTCAAATTCAGTCTATGCAAATAGAATAAAGATGCATGTTATGTTGACAGCATGTACACCATGTCTTTATTGTAACATCAAGCTAAATTATAGTTGGTTACATATCTTCTATTCTAAGGATATTTTTGTAATAGTTGACAAATTGGTAAACTAGTTAAACCAGGTTTATCTTGTCATTGTTATACATGTACAATGTAAGTTTTCAGTCTGATGGGCAAAGTTTCCAGCAATGTAACATGTAAGTTATCAGTTTCAGTCACTTTAGCTTATCACTAATATCAGTATTCATGTTTTAATATGTACATTCAAGACATTTCATCGTCTCATTGTACAATGTACATATAGCTCATCCTCAGGCTCTTGTCTTGTCTTGTCTTGTCTTGTCTTGTCTTGTCTTGTGTCGTCTTATCTCATTTTTTCTTGTCTGTGTCTCATCTCATTTCATCTTAGTTTCACATTGTCTTGTCTTGTCTTGTCTTGTCTTGTGTCGTCTCATCTCATCTCATTTTGTCTTGTCTGTGTCTCATCTCATTTCATTTTAGTTTCACATTGTCTTGTCTTGTCTTGTCTTGTCTTGTCTTGTCTTGTCTTGTTTTGGTGATCCCATTTGTTTAAGTTACAAACCTCAAAATAACACGAAACTGTTATAATCCATGAAATAAAATGTCTACAATCCATGAAAGTAAACCTTTCAATCGTTCAATGTCAGTAAAGAAAATGTGTCAGATTTGTTTGTTATGGTTATATACAGTATTGTATCATGTATACTTTGTTGATTAACATCTGGTACATTATTATTGTACTGTATGTAATTATATACACCTCATTAAAGGCAATGTCACAAGCAGTGATTTCATGAGTTATTAAAATGTCCTAAATTTAAATGCCTCAAGTTATATGGTTATCACACACATGTGGCTTTGTGATGAAGCCATGTTTCATGTTATAGTAGCTGTTGGCACTCCATATGGTCACATCACTTCAGCTGTCATGAGGGAAACTGATACATATTCCGGCATTCCTCACCAGCGGTAGATACAAAAATTTTATTGGTCGTGTGTCGGTTTGATTACACAGGAAGATTCCGTTCTACCTAAAGGCCGTGATATGAAATTGAAAAACAATATGGAATCTATTATTGAGTGAACATTAATGTGCCTTAGAGGTTATCTACAATGACTTGCAATGTCTGCCATGGCAATTAGAAGTCTACGTTTGAGACCTCTGAGCTACTGGTAGTCTGGCCACTTTGAGGCAATACTATGTCTGGTATGCACACATGAAGTTGATTTCACGAAAGATCAGAGATGGTTCAGAGTGAATGAACTAGGATGGATCATTTCTCTCTAACTTTCTGAACCCATTTTTTTCAGGAGTAGAAGTTGATCGTTCATTTCGAAGAAAATCTTTCTCAAAAATATTAATACTTTGATATACACTGATTTCATATTAAAGTTATATATGAACATGAACTTGTGATATCCCATCATCCCCTTTTGCTTTTTGCTCAGTGGTAGAAGTTGATTATTCAATACTGAGCCCAGTTTTCTCCGATATCTACCATCGGCACTGGTTTAGTTTGACCATTTGTTTGTAAATATGTATGCATACCATTTCCCCATTGCTTTGTTTCTCAAAGTCCATCATTGAATTTACATGGAAGTGATCAAATTGAATCATACTAAAACTTAACAACTACCATTGAATTTATTGTTATAAGGTATTTCTAGATCAAATTTCACATTTTTATGAAAAAAACTCATTCTGTTTGTTTATGTCACTTTGTGTTTAACTCTGGTAGCCACAGATACATGTAAGATGAAAATGACCAAAGTTAGTCATTCAGTGCTTCAACAGGCAAGCAGAAGAAATAAACCTGAAAAACTTCTTTTATTGTACATTTTAAACTTGTACTTCCAAGTCATTTTTTGATACGAACTTTTTGTTTTGACATTATTTGCATAAATTTGCATTGATGAATAAATTGTCATACATCTTGTCATCGCTGTTATCAGGTCTGGTAACAGAGCCTGACCATGTTAGTAATAGAAACTTTTGGCTCTATACTGTGAATGACAAGAAAGATGTACAATTTATGTCTTCATTCTTGAAGATATTAATTAGGATGCAGACAACAAACTCTCCAAATGATGGTAAATCATTTCCCTCTCAAAAGAAACTGACAGACTATCACCTATTTCATTGTGAAAATGTATTGAATTAATAATGAATATTTTATAAACGTTATTCAAAAGTCTCACTTAATAATTCAGCATATCATTGGACATGTTTATCTTCTGGTTTTTAATTATGATAGCTGTGTAGACAAGAATCACCTGTTAATTAGTGTACTCTGTGAACATCATAAAAGTTGATTATTAATAATGTTATTGCACACACATTTCATTGATATATTGTACAAGTCATTAAAGGTTATGTACAGAAAACTGAAATGGGATGAAATATTTAGGAGACAATTTGGGGTTGTCACGGTAACTGTAGATGTTATTATACTGTTTGTAGTTTGTCCTAGCTTTAATCTGGGACAGCCTCATTTCTACGATGTACTTTTAAATGTTTATGAAATATGTGAAAGATACATTTTTCTTAGCCTCAACTTTCATGAACACAATGTTTTTCAGAAAAGTCAGATTTACATTATGCTGGGCACTGTTATTTACACTCAAGATTTGGAGTTATAACTTGTAATGACTAACTGTTAGCTAAGAAGCTTGCAAGGCTATCTAGATAGCAGGCTTACATGTTCAATATTGTTCATCTGAATTTGTATGAATGATACTGTTAAGTCTCTCGGCTAATACATGTAAGGACTAGTTCATCAGATTTCATAGTGTATGACATTGACTGTGATATCTACACTGAAGTGTACATTATAATCACAGGTTAAATCACCTATTAAACTCTCCCTTCACCCATGAAATTAAAACTTGTCTGTAACTCCCTTTATCAGATAATGAGTAAAACAGAATCTCAAGTACATCATTGTACATGTACATGTAGTTCTATTAACCCAATAACTGTACATAATTGCATATTACTATTACGTATTAGACCAACTATTTATATACACTGTTTTTAAAACGACATGGTTTTTATAGCTCCTTACAATTCATTTTTGACACCAAAAACATCTTCACAGCCCAGAAATTGAGAATAATTGTGATAAGCCAAGACCAAGATTGCTTGTCAATGTGAGTGACAACTACATTTTGTACAAGTCACATTGAAATGATTGACTCCAACACCAGGCCACAGTTAAAGTTTTAGAGGATAACCCAAGGTGTCAATGTCACAGCTAGGGCAACATTTTGGAATGTCCAAATTCTTGAAATAGTACAGTAGTGCATGTGTAGCCTTCCATTTCTTGGTAACAGTTGAATTTTATTTGACTGACCGAGGCAGTTTAAAGACCATTTCAAAATTGACATTTAGCATTTGTAATTTTAAAAAATCTGTAAAAATTTGAAGCTATGTGAGTTTTTTTAACCATTTTTTTCACTTAACTTATATAAAACAATATTGAAAAATGAAAAAACCACTTCACATGAAATTGAAATGAAATCTCCAGACATCTCATAATTGATGAAGTTAAAACAGAATACTTGCATTTTGAAGCAGTAGCACTCAGTTGATATTGAACACATATTGCCTGGCCATGAGGGCTATAGCACCCGTTTATTACACCCGAGGGACTGTGAGTTACCAGAATCACATGCTATTTCCCGAGGCCAACGGCCGAGGGAAATAGCATGTGATTCTGGTAACTCACAGTCACGAGGGGGTAATGAACGGGTGCTATAGCCCGAATATAGGCCAGGCAATATGTGTTTTATAATATACCTCATGCTGTGAACTCGCGGTGGCAGACGACATCGTCAGAAGCTGCCATTTTGACCTGCTGTGAACGCGCGGTGGTCACGTGACTATGTAAAAATTGATGGGACTATTCCCCAAGGGAAGTAGTCATTCTATTTTCCTATCACGTGACTGATTCTAGCGAATCATGGCACAGCATTATCACTAGGTATATTATAATTGTGATTATATTCACCCTGTATGTGTTCTAACCTAATGTACAGGCATTGCCTTGCAAAAACAATATCATTTATACAGAAAAGAATTAACAGAACCTTTCAAAGTAATTGAAATTTGAACATATTTGTCAAATAAAATTATGACTTGCAATTGAAACCATTAGTTGTCAATGTTATTGACAGTATCATGTCCTATGATTGCCAGAACCTATAAAGAATTCAAAACAAATTGACAAAGACCTAAAACTAACACAAAATTTGTAACATTACATTCGTTAAATTAAAAAAAGGGATTTGTAATGTTCACTGTAGGGAGCAATTAATATAATTAGTTTGAAGAATTACAAGTATCTATTTCAAACATCATTTACTTGTACTACAGCTAGCTGAAGTGGTTACTGATATTCTGCACTGTGTAGTTGAGACATGGAACATCCTGCCATAAATAACCAAATGGCTGGGGTGTCCTTACTTATTAGTTGTCCCAAAACATGGAAACAAAGAGGGTCATAAAACTTCATTTTAAAGGGACCGGAGATGACATGAATGAGTAGACCATGCTAATGGGAGACC
This sequence comes from Glandiceps talaboti, assembly GCF_964340395.1. Classification (NCBI taxonomy): domain Eukaryota; kingdom Metazoa; phylum Hemichordata; class Enteropneusta; family Spengelidae; genus Glandiceps; species Glandiceps talaboti. Next base: position 4,271,478 of record NC_135553.1, on the reverse strand, counting down.
TGAGGAGTTAAAACATTTGCCCTTGACCCATACTATGTTTAAAAGGCAGATTGAAAAATTGAAAAGCCGGATTTTGTCTGGCTAAGAAGATAACATTGAAGGTTCACAATAATTATTATGGTTACTGTGTACGTCACATAGTGCCATGAAGTACTGAGAGGTCTTGTGATTGTAATATTATGCCTATCTGTGTTTACTTTTGGTCAGAATTTAACTCTAAGTAAAATATTTTGCTAGAATTCAATGCAGAGCGGAAAATATGCATATGTGTGTGTGTGTGTGTGTGTGTGTGTGTGTGTGTGTGTGTCTGTCTGTCTGTCTGTCTGTCTGTCTGTCTGTCTGTCTGTCTGTCTGTCTGTCTGCCTGCCTGTCTGCCTGCCTGCCTGCCTGCCTGCCTGCCTGTCTGTCTGTCTGTCTGTCTCTGTACATCAGTCCACCAACAAGAAAAGTAATTCTGTGTTATTGTGAGGGTAGAAATTCCATTTAAATCCACATAATAACAATGTATTCTAGTGCCCAAAAGAGTAGTCTAAATGCTACCATGGTATCGAATCATGTCTGTAAAGAAAGATCTTAAGATATTTAATGCCACAGAGAGCACCAGACTACAAAACAGAAACTTCTCAAACTACAATGTACGTGCACTTTTTATAAGAATTGTGTTTACAATTTTGAATTAAAGTGTTAAGTGTGTCAGGAATATAAATTGTTTTTAATAGTAAAAAATTGTTGAAGATGCTTTGAAGAAAAGTGAAGATGTACAGTTACCCATATATGGTATTCATACACTATAGTAACTGGGGGAAAGAAATGTGAGCAAGTCAAATTCCGATGATGAAGTTGATACTCAAGATGTATACATTCCAGACTTGTTCCAACATGAAATTTTCTTCCTGCATTTTCAACTGCTGCTGTGGGAAAGAAAACAAACTGTATGTTTCCCAGAGATAAAAATACTGATGATGAAATACATGATGCTGTGTTGTGACAGGAGAGCCTGGGGGTACAGTTCTGTAATTTGTTTGGTGGGTGGGTGATGGAATGGAGATGAGATTTAGTGACAAGAATAATATTAGATTTTACATTTAAGTTAAATATCTGTCTCTTATTGAGTTTGTACATGGTTTCAATTTCATGTAATTGTGAACGGACTGAAACAATCAATAAAAATTACAGGTACATGAACATACAAATTTATTGTAAGTGACCTGTACATTTGTAGAAGGTTTGGCCTAATAGCCAACTTCAATTTAATTCTCCAAGATACATACATTGCTGGACACACCGTCAGCATTGGTAAGTGCAGTTTCTGTGGATGAAAGACCTAAACTGTTTTGACATGAACGTGATCCCAAACATCAAGGTGCATTGCTAGGAAAATATTGCTTCTCATACAGTTTACCTGTATTAAATGTAGACTGATTGGGTATTTCTGAGATGTTAATTTTATTCTTTTCCCAAAGAAAAAGGATTGTGACAAGTTTGACTGGCTGGCTGGCTGACTGACTGACTGACTGACTGACTGACTGACTGACTGACTGACTGACTGGCTGGCTGGCTGGCTGGCTGACTGACTGACTGACTGACTGACTAACTGACTGGCTGCTGTTGAATTAATTATTAAAGTCAAAGTCGTCAGCACACAGACTGTACAGGTATGCATACGTGTACATCCCAACTATTTCAACTACATACACATGTACATTGTCATTTATAATTAATGTGTGTATGACAACATAGGCTGCAATGGATTAAATGTACACTGGCCAGGGAGTTGAAGTCCTGTACTGTATAAATTGCCAGTTTGCATCCTTAGGTCCATGCTTGGGATAATAATTGTAAAGCTGTTTGAGAACAATGTGGAAAAGCACTATATAAAAAACTGATATTGTTAATTTGTTTGCTGCAGAGTTGCAAATACTCCATCAGCCCTGAACAATGGTTTGCAGTTTCTTATAAATAGATGAAAAGAAGAGGGGGGGGGGGGGGGTGTCGTCGTCCAAGAACATGCAAATGTTTCATCCAATTGAAGCAAACACATTTCTTTACATCATGTTTCTCCTAGTAATTAATAAACAACCACCTGCATGTCATATGTCGTATGACCATCTTGGTTGGTCAGCCATCTTGTTCCAAGATGTTGATTAATGATCAAACCACCTGTATCACAACATATACAATGTACATATGTACAGAATTAAGAAGACATCTTCCAGACAACATCGTCTGTTTATTCTTGCTAATAATTGATTCAAGACTCAGAAAAAATGACATTACCAATTAGCCAGTCTGTCGACATTATTTTTGAAGATAAATAATTCACTGCAGCCTTTCAAATTATACTTTCTGCCGATGCTTAATGAGCAACAGGTACAAGGTCTTGTAGTATTGCCAGCTGAGATGTATATATATTACACAGGTTAAATTTTCAGACAAAGATGAGTTGAAGGGATCAAACACCAGAACTTGGGGTTGTTTTACTACTTTTAGTTATATTTTTCAGTTTTGAAATTTGTGTAAATTCATTCATTCCGACAGAGCTTATATACTGTTATTATAATGTACACATTTTGATAAATGTAGCAACTGGCCCTGTAACAAAATCATAAGTAAGTGATTCAATTGTATAATTTTTGGGATGGAAACAATTTTGTCACTGACTCATTATGCAAATTTAAGAGCAAGTCCTAAACTTGCCAGTAAATATTCAAGTTATATGCTTTAGATACATTAAATGTGATGAAAATGAAATTGAAAAAAAATACTCAATAATGATTTTGACTTTGTCTACTGTTAGTGATAAAATTCTATGGAAAACAAAAACTGACATGTTCACATAAATTTCAGTAATTGAAATAATTTCTATGTGAGATACTAAATTGCAAACGGTAGTCAAAAATGTGAAGTAGTTTTAGTATATCAATTTTTGTGGTGCCTTCTCATGACAACATTTGGGATTGTTTACAGTTTTTATCTCAATAATCATCTGTAAGTCATAGGCTATGTCAGGCATGCAAGACATAATCCCTCCAATAGCCTCATGTTTATATTTTTGTGGATACGGAGTCAGGCAATCAGGCAAGTATCGCAGTGGATAGGTTTAAAGCCTTGTGGCAAATGATAACACATATGTTCTCAGGGTGTTACGGGAGCTGGTGAGCGTGAGATAGGTAAATATGGAATTTGTTTGGATTAGGAGCTGGAGTGATGATTGGTCGACAATTGTGCTGTTGTCTTTTTTCAACTTGTACTGGAAGTCAGTCATCCTCAGGAAGAGACACTTTTGTTGTGTTCTGGTTGATATACTTGTGAAAGAAAACAGGGCACTGTCTGTAAGTTCTGCAACAAACTTCAAAGGTATTGTTGTTTCACTCCAAGAGTAGAAAGATGTGTCTTCCATAACCCTCATTTGTACATGTATTTTTTTCCCATGCATGCATGCAACTGTTGCTTATCTTGTTTTGAGTCGTCTGCTCTGAAAACTCTGTAACAGCCCAAACTTAAAGAAGCCTTGCATACTGCAGTGTTCTCTGAAGAATGATTTTACAAGGGGGCTGTGGCTCAAAGACTGCAGTCACCACTCCAGCAGTGACTGATTTAGGGATGGGTGGGGTGGGATGGGATGGGTCAGCAATCCTTTATTAAAGGTTGAGTTTATCACAGATTGGCTACAAATGAAAATATTGCGTCAAGACCATTTTGACATGGATTTGATGGTAAATGACTTTATAGGGAAGTGGTTTAAAATCTAATTTTTATGTTGGTGAGAAATTACAAGCATTCCTAAAATTGACAAGTATGCCCAGCAACCATGTTACTTCCTCCCTCCATCAACAAGAACATTATATTCTGTACAAATATATAAATGTATACCCTTATAGGCCAGCCATAAAAAAGGCCAATGATAACACACAATTCGACCAAGAAAAAGACAATTAAATTTAACATATGTATGGTACATGTATGTCTGATTTGTGTGTAACCTGCCCTTATATCCATGAAATTCAATGCCAACCTTAAACTTACCTTGTCTTCATAAACTTTTACCAAAAATCTCCTGGAAGTAAATGAATGGTGAAATTGCATTTGATTTGAAAGTGGTGATGTACAGTATACAGTATATACTTATATGTGTATATGAACAAGTTTTTATACAGAGGAGAGACATGAAATCCATTCATACACAGCCTAGCCTAGAGTCCAGATATGTGTGGATTTTGACTAGGTACTCAAAATAAACAACTTGACTCTAGGCTCTGAGTCTAGTGTCCTATACATGTTACGATCACTGCAATAATCTCCACCAGGAGAGGATTATGTTATCGTAGAGAGCATCGACAGGTATACTGAGATAGTACTAGGATTCTACACAGCCAAGTATTCAAGTTGAGTACATGAATGTCTGAAGGTCATGTAGAAATTTTGGACTAGTGCCACACCTCCAGTGTCATTGAAACCATAATGGGTGTGTTTGGTAGTTTAGTACAAGTGCACATTTACACAAAGAAATAATACCTGAAAGAGAGTTATATAGGAAGCACTGACTCTTTTAATCTTTTAATATCCAATGCCATTATCATAAGGTCACTGCACTAAATTAAGTGTTATCATTGTATATGTACAATTTTGAGCATCATATAAGATATATATATCATATTTCAATGAATAATTAATATAATTCATCAATTGTCCAGCTGAGAATTTGTTTGTGTGCCTGCAAGGTTCAAGGTCTATTCCAATCCCAGATACAATGGGCCATAAATTGTTTGTTAATGAAAGTACATACCTATAAACACTGTGTCAGTTCTTGACTATTATAGATAGTTTAAATATGAATGTAATACATGTAGTACATGTATATGAATATGTGTTACTGAAAAGCTTGAGAATATAGATACAGGTAAAAGTACATTGTAAATGTGTGGATGTATTTGAGCCAAATTCCAGTGTAAAAGCATGTGTAATATTACCTCTAAATTTTGTCATAATGTGTGGAAGAGTATGTTTTCTATTAATTGTGCATGTACATATTGGGTATACTGGTATGTTTTACTTACTTCTGTTAATTTGAAAAAAAGCTATCAATGTTTAAAAAAAAGTTAACAAGATCTATTTCTGCCATTAACAGTGTGTGAACTTAAGGGAAAATGACTACCGGTCATAAGGACCGACATGTAGCAAATACTGCTGGTCCTTAAGGAAAACTGCTGGTCCATACCGTACTCAATGCAGTTCACGTTCACGACCTATATTTATATACCCTCCATTTACAGATTAAATGATTTTGAACTTTAATATGATACAACATATCTTTAGATATACTAAAGTAAAAGAGAGTACAACGAATTGTTCACTATCCACTATTATTTCATAAAATTTCCACTCACAGAGTCAACAAATAACTCAGAAGTAAATTTTGATTCACTACCAAGTAATATTTGACTCTATGAGTAGAGATTTTCATTTGTAACTATGAACCCAGAAACTATGAATATTCATTCTCGCATAATCTGTTCCTATAGACTATAGTGGTCTGAGACTGGATGTATTCATTACACCATAGAAATACATATCCATAGATTGTAGATAATATGGGTGAATGAATCAATAAATATGCATTATCTGCAATCTCTAAGAGATCACAGTCCTCTCCTTCCTCTCTGTGCGATTCACTAAATTCTGAATCACATATCCAAAGTCATATTCATCGTCTGTGGCAACAGCTGATGTAGCTTTCCAACTCTTAGCGAAAGTAGACCCACAACTTCATCATGGCAGAAAGTTTTGTCGCATAACTATCCCTCTTGAAAACTGTGTATTCACTTTATTTCAATTTCCATCCACAAAAGTGACACGGAGCAGTTTCGTCTTCCTTCAAATATGTACTGAAGCCCCCCCCCCCCCCCCCCCCCCCCCCATAAAGCCCTACCCGTATACCATACAGTGGTGTATTGAGTATCGTCTCTGACTCGACTGTTTGTGTAAGAAATCTGACCATGATGAAGAGAAGTATGGCTAAACATGTCTTACAAGTTTTTTTGACGTGGGCGCGTGATATGGTAACTGTACTATAATGTGTCATCAACTATATGTACCCGTGTTTGGCATGATGCAGTAATTTTCCAGATAAAACAATGGCAACAAAAATGCAACATTTCTAAGTTTATACGTTGATTACAACATGACAGGACATACATTATCATATGAATCAAATTGAAAGCAATCAGACTACACATTTTTTTTACTGTTTTACAAAAAAAACAACTATCGTACTGAAGATATTTTACGAAGTGTACCTGCCTTCTTTATTAGTTAAAACGCCATTTTCAGAGTAATTTATATGTTTTCCGACAGTTTGTTTTGATCATGGCCACACACATGGGGAACTCCGGTAAATTGATAGGGAAACCCGCTAACATTTACCAGCTTTAATACCAGCCTTTAAAAAACAGTGTCTGTTTAAATTCATCTTCTTCTTCGGAAGCTCATTGCTGCCTTCTAAATATCGCCACATACTTTATAAATACAACGTGGAACTGTCTCAAACACGTTAAAAGTTTCATACACTTAGAACAGTAAACTTTACAACAATTACTATATCATGGTGGGAAAAGACGCATGTGCTGAATGCGTAAAATGGGTCTGGATGTCTAAGACGTTCTGATTAGTCAAGACACAAATAATTGGAGAAATTCGGTCAATTATGTGTTTTTTTGCTAACATAATTTCATAAAGTAAATGCTGTATGCTACGTCATATGTAGACATGATATCAACATTGACAACAACACGTAGCAAGCTAGCTCTGTGTCGCTTGACTTGAACGAGATGATGTCGAGAGTAAAATAGGTAACACAAGATCAGATTCATGTAGGTGAAATTGGATATATCTTTGAATAAATGTTATTATTTACTCCAAATTTCAGTCGGTCATAAGGACCGATACGTTGTTGTAATTCTGAAAAACTGTCGGTCCGAACGGAAATCTGTTGGTCTCGGGCCGAAGGACCGGCGTTAATTTCGCACGCTGGCCATTAATATACTTTTATTGATTACTGCTATCAACCTGAATATGGTTTTAGGTGATAAAAAAAACACTTTAAATGGGTAACTTCACAAACTTGTAAAGAAGCCCTACTGTGCTTCATGTGTGTTTGGCCATTTTGGAGATTTCCTGCAAAGGTTTATAGGAAAACCTGGTGATGACATCCTTTTTTGCCACAATCCTTGTCTCAAAATGACACTTGTATTTATCAAGACAAAGAAATTAGAGTATTCATGATGTCATCACATGAGGTTTTCCCTTAAACTCTTGCAGGAAATTCCCAAAATGGCTAAACAAATGTCAAGTGCATGAGGACTTCTTTACAAGATTTCAAAGATGTGTTAAAGTTACCAAGGTGATACTTTATCAATAAAACTTTGTACTTAAGTTAATGATAGTAATCAATACATGTACAAGCTTACTAAAGTAAAAAAATTAGCCCGACTGGACATTTCCTTTAACAAAAAACAAAACTAATGTTTCTGCCCGTACAGACAATACATACAAACATAAATTGTACATGTACACATCTGATGTTACAAGTACACATGTACTAGTATATAGGATTGTGTCTTGTGCGGACTAAGGAGATGTTTGCATTGTAAATATGTGGGGAGCATTTCAATCAGTTTTAAAGAAAATACAGTCCTTTGCAAAATCCAGTGGCATCTTGCCAACTGACTTCCAACCTGTGATAAGTCCTTTAATTTCACAAAAAAACAAACATAAGATGTACAAGGTGAACTCCTTTGATCACAATCGACTGTCCCTTCTGGTTCTCAAGAAACGTGTTCAAGAAATGATTAATGATAGTATGTTCAACATGTTGAACAGTGGCTTGTTGAGAAAACAGACAGGCTGGCTGCATGATGATGTTTCAAATAGAAATGTGACACACGTACCAGGTATGCCAGGTATAGGAGTATACTAGTAGTCTGTTTGACTTAAAAGAACCAAGGATGTTACTTTGTTGGGGTCCTACCTGAGTACACAAAGACAATGGAGCAAGTCATGAATGGTACAACCACACCAAGGACTGATGATGAAAAGAAGGTGGTGTAAGTGAAAGGAGCAGTTCATCAAGTCTAGAATTATTATACTTTTTAACCTGTTTACTACTAGCTAATCTTGGAGATCTCTGAAAGTTATTCTGTTCCTAATGACTCCCAACATGATGCATGATGTAAAGTCAAAGTGTAAAAAACTATTTGAATTGAATGAAATAACATAATGTAAGGGTCTGTGCTAATCAAAACCGAATACAGTTGAACTAAATGTACATGTATATCGGATTATTCAAATGGGGACACATGCATCCATGAAAGTGTGGGAAAAGATTATTTGATTCATGAATAAATGTTAATCGCGTGATTAAACAAGTCAAGACATTGCCGAGACCTCAACAATTGCAAAGGTATTCTTTTACCTTTTATTTCTTTTACCAAATGCAAGGGTATTCTTTTACCTTGAAAGGTTATTGACCAAGACAGTTTTCAAGATAGTTCATCATTTGGAGATGAAACTTTGCACTCTTGTATCCAAAGTATGAATGAATGTGATCATATTATAAAATATATTAGAACTTGAACACGTAGAGATCAGAGTCTTCTTACTGAACAGTAAACTCTTAAAATCTCAATTTCATGGTGCCTGTTGTGATGTTTATAGAAATGTTTTGTCTGCAAGTTACCCTCCTCTCAACATTACGATTTGAAAAGATGCTATATATTGTCAGCAAGTTACCCTCCTCTCAACACTAAGATTTGAAAAGATGCCATATGTTGTCTGCAAGTTACCCTCCTCTCAACACTAAGATAGAAAAGACACTATATGTTGTCTGCAATATACCCTCCTTTCAACACTAAGATATGAAAAGACCCCATAAGTTGTCTGCAAGTTACCCTCCTCTCAACACTAAGATATAAAAGACGCTATATGTTGTCTGCAATATACAGGCAGTATTCACATAATATTTTGCTGAAACTTTTCTCGCTTGGTGTCAGAGGATTGGTTGTTTGTCAGAACTGTCCAGTCAGCATGTCAAATTTAATAGATAGCATAGTCTCTAGGCTTGAGTTAGTCAGGATGCCACCCACAAGTTGTGAGTGAAGGTATAAATTGTAACAGATACTGTATAGGAACTAGACTAGGCTTGAGTACACCTAACGTTTTAAGTTTCAGTGCAATACACTGTGTCTCAGCACCTCAATGTCAAGATTGGCATAGAACCATTAATTTGTTGATATTTCAATTTCTATACATACTTGAGACAGTTGTACAACTCCTGACAGATGAACCATCTCACATAATTCTAAACTTGTTACCACCTACACTCTAATACAAAGGTTTCTAGTGGTAACAGTATTTGCTCAGTGGGATTATTAAATGGCGTCCTTTCTAACCTGTCTATTGGACGATTCAGTCAGCGAACATGAATAAGTATGTCCTGTAAAAACAATCTTTACTCAAGTAAGGGAAAGCTTAAAGTGTTTATTAAACAAACATGCCTCAGGGACGTTTTTTGTCATTTTCACAAATTTGTTATTTTAAGAATTGTTAGAAGTAGTTTGTATGTTCACACAGTGGCAAATTCCCAGCCAGTGAGTGAAACCAGTTAATTAAAACAAATCATGTCATGATTAGCCATATGATTGGAGTACTTGCTTCCCTGTTGTTACTCAACTTTCAACACGTCACAGTTCAAACTATGTTGGCCCACCTAGTTTCGGATTTGAATAATCCTGTCTTTGCTTTATTTGGGTAGAGAAGAAAGTCTTTTTAAAGATCTTCCGGTTGCATGAAAAGAAACAAATCAGAAAGAATGGAAGGGCCTCTAAGGCATGCAGGTTTGAATGTTCTTGAAATCATTGCCAGCAAGTTTCCGACATGAAACAAGGAAACAAAAGATTGATCTCAATAACCCCCAATGTTCTTGAAATTGCTACTTTGAACACGATGCAATGGATAATTTAATTGCTTCCCTCACTTTAACATTGTCCCAGGAAATGTTGTCAAAGGCCCTGCCTAGTCTTGAACTGTTGAGATGACATGATATGGATTGATAAAATACTACACAGTTAAATCCATTTCGGTACAACTTGCATCAAACATATATTCTGTAGGTACTTGTAACTAAATGTAGGATCATATGATGAGCAGTGAATCAGGAAATCAGTCATTGCTGTAAATTCAGTGATTTAGACACAAATATAAACATGGAAGTACCTTTTCATATGGAAACTACAGCCTACACGGATTGGGATAAGCATTATATTCTAATTTCCAGTTTTTCTCTAAAAAGTTAAAGATCAAAATATGGCCGGCATTCATAAGCCAACAACATATGCAGGATATGGACACTACAGTATAACACTGATATACGTTGTCATTTAAATGTAAGTTGTACCATAGACCTTCTCCACTGTCTATGGTTGTATTAAATTATACTGAAAACAGTTGCCATCATAAACAGTGTTTACCACGGCCTTCACAGTATATTAAGTCTCTCATTCAGTATGTTAGATTAAACAGCAGGCTGTTGACAGGTAGAAGCTTTGAAGACTAAAGTTGACTACATTCTATGGTTTGGTCATTTGGAATCCATTGGTCTGGTGAACATCAATTGGAATTTGCATGTAAATCAAAATGGACAAGGTTCCTGGACAGTTTATCAAGGGTCATTAAAATGTTCTGTTCAAAGAAAGGAAAGCTTTTCTGATAGTTTCTCACGAATTGTCAGTGAGAAAAATAAAGGAAGCGTTTGTCCTATGCCTGAGGTATCCTTATCTGCTGTCATAATTGATCATACTGTGATATAAAGTACTGGTCATTTTAGTGTTTCAGAAAGGGTAACTCTATCTCTACTTATGCACCTAACTAAAACCTGTGGTATATTATTCATGCTGTCATTTAGTGGATATATGTATGAGAGAGGGGTGCACTGAGAACTTGATCAGTATGGGATATGTATGAAATGGGAGGGGATACAAGGGGGCACTGACAGATTTATAAATTATGGTCTTTAGAGGAGGTGGGGATATAGGGGATGAGGGGGCACAGACATATTGATCTGTTAGTGTTCAAGAGGAGGTCAGAATATAGGGAGGGGGAGCACAGACAACTTGATCATGCAGTTATAGGGTTCTGTATGAAAGGGGAGGGGACATGAGCGACAAAGACACATTGATCAGTTACAGAATTCCACAGGAAAGGGGGATATAAGGGGCACAGACATCTTGGGGGTTCTGCAGGAGAGGGGATAAGATCTAGAAGGGACAGAAACTTTGATCATTTCCATCGAACCATTTTGCAGAAATGAACTAGTTTAATTCTTGCTACCACATCATAAATCTGTCACCTCCTTAGTTACAAGGGACCACAATCTTTCTGCCCACATAATATTAAACTCATATTTTCAAGTGATGCGGGTTCCTGGGGATGATTGATGGAGAATGTTGTCTTTTCGTACAGCAACATCATATAGAAATGAATGACTGTAATCACAGACAGCAAGAGATACTTGTTGTGGAAACCATGCAGTAACAGAGATCAGTCAAAATACATGACTTATGTGAACCATAAAACTTCACTGCAAGCAATAGCGAGACAGGGTGTATTAGTGGACCCAGAATAAAAGATGTTCATTGAATACAACAACTCAACCACAGCAAACTAACTATGCGATGAGAACTTTCAATCAAAAGAATACAGACCATTCTAAAGCTAATGATCCTATTCAAAGTTCTCAGTTTACCAGTGTCTGGATGGGGAAAACAATGTGTTGATTAGTTCTCTGGCAAGAACATTAGTACAATTAACTTCCCAAAATGTCTTCTGATGGCTGCTGTAAAAACAAGTCTCAGGTTGAGTTAAAGCACTTCTTTTTAACATTGCTGTAAATATATTTGCGAACACTATGAGTTTACCGTCACATTGTTGGATTCATAGGTTTTCGATGCCTCAAGGCAATATAGTAATTACCTTTTATTTAACAATATTCACTCTGAATAACACTGGTTCATAAATTTTACACATCATGTCATTTCACAGGAGACACTATAAAGGTACATTTATGTGAATTAGTACATGTAATCTGCCCAAAATACCTGCGGGGTGGGGGTGGGGGTGGGGGGATGACTCCTCTTCTCTATGGTTTACTCCCCACAAAGGCTTGTTCCAGACTTGAAAATGTACCTTAGTGAAAAACAATGAAGTGACAATGAGATTGACTAATGAAGTTAGTAAGTACTTGGGTAACTTCTTGAAACTATGCAATTGCAAATCAACCACATTGTTTTTCTTAAGCTCAGTGTCACAGCATCATTATCTAAATGTTTCATTGAAGAGCAATCAATCTTTTCAGTGATTCTCCTGTTAACATACTTTTTCACATAGAAATTTGGGGACTGAGTTTCTGGAAAGGAAAAACTTAAAAGTAGTGTTTTTGAGTAAAAGGGAAAAGATGAGTTTGTGGTGTGGATTGAAAGTTTACAGATTTAATTAGATTTTCTATGCTTTGAACCTAATACAAATGTAGTATAGGGAGTCACAAGGTGATGAAGATGTGTTGAAAAATGGAGACATTGACTTATTTACTGTAGAAATACGAAGACTTGAGGAATTTTTCTTGGCAAAATCAAACTTGATATTTTGGAGCTCCATTGCTATGATCTTGGCAAATATAAGTATCTGTCTAATACCATAGGTATGTGTGTGTGTGTGTGTGTGTGTGTGTGTGTGTGTGTGTGTGTGTGTGTGTGTGTGTGTGTGTGTGTGTGTGTGTGTGTGTGTGTGTGTGTGTGTGTGTGTGCACAAGTAAGTGCCTGCAAACGTAAGTAGGTATATCCTACATCTTTTAAAACTTCATAGACATTTTTCTAGGGTTAACCTTTATTGTGGTCAAACAAAAAAGAAACCATTCCAATTTTACAACTTTAAACAGTAGTCCCTTTCTTTCACATATGAGTTCTAAAACTTTAGCAAACACATTGAGTCCACTACTTGGTTCTTCATAGTTCAAACTACTCTAGATGGACCAAATTGAATTTGGTAGCTTTGAATATCTCGATAAATCAGGTCCTACCAACATGTGAAATACTCTGGGAAATATTGTGGTTTTCATTTAAGAAATAGTTCAACAATGTCTCACCTGAGAGTAGATCAGACAAAATTCCATCACACAATATACAAAGACTGCTCTATTTTATTGACACTTCACCACTCTGTATGTTTGCCAGGTGGGTACTTGTGAACCAGAGTAAATCTTTGTACACAAGATTTTAAATTTGAAGTGTAGAAATTGTCCGCCACTTGGTAATTACATGTACACCATAACTATTTGAGGTGTTGTATGCAGAAGTTGTTCAAACCTTGACAGTATAAGGCCTGAGGGGGCAAAGAAGTAGAAGAGAAGTTGGTCGCACCCAACTCAAGATGGCATACGTGTATGAGGAGTGATAAACCATTTCTATGTTGAAAATGTACTGTCCCATGAGTGATGTATTTCTTCTGCTAACTCTATGACATGTAATTGATTGAGGCACAGGTGCAAGGTTGTACAGATCAGTGATTGACATTTATTGGAACCCATTCCCTCTACAACATTAACCATATAGTTTCATACTTCACAGATTCATAAAATTGTTCATGCATCCACATTCTGTGAAGACTTGACACATTTTCTCATGTGAACCAATGTAATATATCTATGTGCAAAGTCAATGTTCTCCAAAAATGAGTCCTACGTGTATGAAAATTTCTTGATGAATACAATTTTGACCCACTTTGGTTTGTATAAATGATCAAAAGAACGACTAGGCAACATATTGGAAAATTTAGTCCTTACATGTCAGAACAGAAGCTTCATCTTCAGGAGTGGACACTTTGTAGACAGTCTTCAATCTGTCACTATTGAAGTGTTTCTGTGACGTATGAAGAAACTACTAAGAACACAGACAAATTGTTGAACACAGTCCAATATATTCATCATGGATGTCAGTACAGAGTGTAGTCTTAGTGGACAAAAGCCCCATTTTCCTGTAGGCAGCCTCCCTCCGGCTCTCTTTACTTTACACTAGGAAGTGTACTTAGATAGGTCACTGAGTTAAAGACTTGCAGTCATAATATGGATACATAAAATGTACATTGACAATTTTCAGCAAGGATGTTTCAGAGTACAGAGGTGTTTGTTGCTCACAAATATCTACTTCATGCACTGCAAATGTGGAGGAATCTCTCCTGTTTGGTGCACTATCTCTCCGACACACTGTTTGTTGCTCACAAATATCTACTTCATGCACTGCAAATGTGGAGGAATCTCTCTTGTTTGGTGCACTATCTCTCCGACACACTGTTTGTTGTGGATGTGAGATTCAGGAATATTGTATAATATTCACCCAGACTTCAAAACATCTTAACTCTTACAGTACATGAAGTAGTAATTACAAAAATATAGAAGGCTTTTTGATACTTTGCCTATAAATGTTGGCCACACTACTACAGTGATAAAAATAGTTACAGATTATCCAGTACTTGTAATCCTAACATACTGTATTTTTGTTCAGTTTTAGTTTTGTCTTTTTGATGTGCGTGTTTAGGTGCCACAATTGAAACTCATCAAAGTGTAGATTACACATAAGCAGGTATTTAGGTCAGCCAACCTGTCATGATACAACACAATGGAGTGCCTTCAGAGCTGATGATCAGCTTTGGCCCTTTTACAGTGAATTGACAGAAAAAAAGGCAAAGAATAGAGATTTGTACAAAAACCACCACTACATTGTATACATAGTGTGAATCAGTACACGTCTTTAGAACAGCAATATATTTGTATACCATGCTATTGTGGATACAACACCTTGAATTGAAGAAAATAACAATCAGCTATAAGAATGCACTTCGTTTAGATCTACATGGACGACAATGTCTGTTTTTGAAGAGTATTGAAACTGAATAAAAAAGGACAACAGGTTTAATAATGAGTTTATTGCAGCGACAATTGATTTTGATTTGATTTATTTCAGCACGAGAAAAAATTCAGTATACAGAAAACAATTACAACAGACAAAATAAACGTTATTGTGCTGGGATAACACAGAAAAGTTAAAAACTTAGTTCCAATGTGGTCCCACATAGAACAGACAAACTCGATGTTACCATAGATACAGATTAAACTGACATGGGGCAAAACAAGTAACAACAATCAATAAAAAAGAGGTTTGACAATGGTTCGGTGAAAGTACATCTACCTGTTCATTTTATGTTCAAGTCATCTTTTTGTGTAAAACTGGGAAATTATTCAAAGTGATTTTAATTTGTTTAGTAGTCAAACTTCAAGTGCTAATTTCTACAACTTGTTCACATTACAAACTGAAAGTAAATATAGGTATAGGGTTGTGCCTTGAGGAGTAATGGGAGGAGGGGGGGGGTAGGAGGAGAGGTGAGGGAGGTGAGATATAAAGTGAAAAGTACATGTCACATTCAAGATCTAGCCTTGCTAAACAGTGGCCAAATTGGTTAGCGACAATTAGGTAGTCAAACCAAAGGTGAATAAATACACAACTTTTATGAACCAATGTATAGGACTTGAAGCCGGAGGAAAGTTTGTGATTGGGTGATAGAGTTGACCTGGAGTCGTAAACATGTGTTCATCCATCACAAATGATTACTTTGATGAATAGGGAATCTTGACAATTCACTTGTACAACAAAGGGAGAATCTCAGTGGCATTGTTGTATGGTACAATATGTTGTACTAGTACTACTAGTAGTGTACATTGCACTTGACTCACTGAAAAAAAAAAACAGGTCTCATCAGAGATATACACATTTATGTCCCAATAATGTCATTACAATTTACATTGAGAAATATTGATATTTAATAGCCTTGAAGCCAGGTTGACATAGCTGTTGTAACTTCTGGAGTGTGTAAATTAGGGTATTCTATTGCATTCATTCATGGATTGTAATGTGAATTGTTTGCTTCCTTTTATGTTAGGAGTCTGAGCTAGTATACATTTGGTACAAATCATGAGATGTACTGAAGTGTAAATACTATATATATGAAAGTGAATCATTTGTCCCCCCAATAAATTTCCAAAAACAATTCAATAGATAAAGGAAACAGTCACTATAAAGGTGAGTCCACTCACTGTAGCAAGAATTCTGAGGGAATTTTTATGACCTTACTGAAGAAAGGGTTTTTATGGTTAAACTGAACCTGTAAATTATACACCGTTACCATAGAAACAGGCATTAGTATTAGAACTTAGGTTGGGTGTGAAAGTGGGCCACATTTTAGGAGCACATTTAATGTTCTTGAGACTTGAAAAATAGAGGAGAACAAAGAGAGAAAGAGTGGTAAGATTTTGGGTGTGTGAAGTAGTTTACCCGTAATTTAATACTATTAAAACTTAGGAACATTAACCAAACCACCACTGAACGACAATCTTGAAAAACTCGTGTAACTTAATTCCTAAGGCATGGTAGATTTTTGTACCTGACTCCATTGACGTCATTACCTATCTAATCCTCTATAAATGTTGAACACATATTTACATGTACCTTTGTACAAGTGTACATGTATATACATTACCCTAGCTAGAGGACATGATCAGAGATAACAACCCATTTCTGTCCATACCTGTACATTTGTATGTATACAAACAGGTAAAACCTACATGTAGCTTGTAGGTTTAAATTACAAATAACTTTTTAAAAATCTACCTAGAGTGAAATGTTTTGTCATCATCTTTTAATGAAAGAAACTTGTGTAATGATTATTTTTGAACCCACACTAGAAAATTAACCCGTCAACATAATGAAGTCGAAAGTCTAAAACAGAATGAAATTGAGTGCTCAAATCAAGAAAACAGTAGAAATTGGAGTTGATAATTTGTTGAATCTAAGCGTTCATTTCAGCCAGGATTTCGTGCAATTTCCTATTTTGATTGACATTAATGGAATACAAATTAAAGGCTGTTGAAGTTAACGTCATAAATTTTGAGAATAATTCAATAAAACAATTTGACAAATAGTGCAGATGTATAAGCAATTTAATGACATTGATGTAGGTTTATGGTCTGTTTTTACTTCTGTGCATTTTAAAGTTATGGTTATAAGAAAAGTTTCTGTAATCGATTTGTGAAAATTAAAATATGCATTGTCACGTTCTATTCTCCATTTTTCCAAAACAAAATTACAGAAAATGTCTGGATTTGGACATTCAGGATATTTGCTAGCTACCAGTGTATGTTATACCTGATTGTACATGTAATGACCAAGAAACTACTTCCCTCTTCAATCACTCATTTCAATGTTGGATTATGTGGTAGCATTTGGAATTAGAGCAAGACGTAGTTCTGAAGCGGTTAACTTCTCCCTGCTGTAAAAGTGGTTTCACTTGATTGCTTCTGTACATGCATGCATCACATCACCCATGAAACCTAAGAAATTCAGATATCTTCAAGCCATACTTTCCAAATAAAAAGGTCTGGGACATGTATACTTATAAAAACAGTCGCCAGCTGCATGTGTGCAGTGAAATTGAGCATTCGTTGAAATATGATTTCATAGAGGGGTGCAAATGATAGACTTGCGATAACTGTGTAGGGTGTGTTTTCTTTAATAACTGAAGTTTGTCCCGTACTGCGATTTCATTTATCCATTCTAAAGCCTAGGGGTATATTATGTAGATGTACAATAGTTGGATATGTCGAGGTGTTGTGTTAGAGACATCCTGCCGTGGTACAAGATTTGGAGTGAGGACTCTTATTACAAGTAAAAGTGGTGTTGCACTTCTTGTTTGAATATTTGATGGATGTGGACAGCTTTTTTTGGGGGGGCCCATTTTTTGTTGATGTCACTTTTCTTGTAAAGATTGATCCCATTGAGAACATATTATATGTGCATACCTCTTGTGAATTTAATGGAAACATAAAACAAGAAAGTTTGATATATCCATTTTCAGGGAAAAAAAATCACTCGAAAAATGAATGTCTGGAGATTGCTGAATCCTAGCCTGAGGAACTTGGCCAAGCTTTTGGATCCGGATGACTGTGAGGCTAGATCCTTAGAGCAAGATAGCCAAATCTCTGGACTTAGTGACTCCCAACATTTCAGCTATACTGCATAGTATACACATACACACAAATTGTCTTCTGTATTTTTCACAACCTATACGCCATGTAGTACATGAGATAAGTATATTGAATGAAACAAGTAGGGAGGGAGGGAGATACATGTACATGTTAACGTTGGGAGCCAGCCAAGCAGTTGACAATATATGATCTCGACCTTCACTTTTCTCCCCTAATTATTTTGGAATTTGCAATGCACATTTTTCCTTCTTCAACAAACAGAATGTTGGCCCTGAAGTTGATGGAATGGGGGTTGGTCAAAAAAAATAAAGAAGCTAAAATATCATGGTTTGTTTTGAAGTCTTCCGTCCACATCCAGCTGACATAGTGTTTATCCATCAAAGACAGACAGCAACAGTTGGTCAACGTGTAGGTCCACACCAACTACTGGCAGCATTTCATCACCACTGGAAATAAAAAATAATTTTGTATGCCCAGTCAGTCAATCGGCATTCCGCAAATTCAAAATTGAGATATCAGTAACAAGGCATGTCTGGACAGAGTCACTGAATCATCTGTAAGCATTTAATACTTAGTCGAAGGAACTTCATTCAGATGATTTAAATTACCAAAGTGGTTATTTTATTGGTGTAAATTATCTCCAAAGATGGATTTGTCATACCAATGGGTCATGTGTCATAGAACATCTGTACAGTCTACACCCACATGTTTCTTTATAGATTCAGAAAAATGAAAGTTTATGAAGACGGGTATATCAGATGTGTTGTACGAGTGTCAAAGATACAGTGCACATTACTGTAATCAGTATAGACATACACATGACTTGTACATGTTGGTGCAAGAATTATTTTTCTTTCATATTCATTATTTTTAGAGTTGTCAGTTGCATTCATCACAAGGAGACCTGTAGTGGACCTATGAATGAACAATGGTCTACCCCCATTTTCAGATTATCAGTGATGTAACAGGACATACAGACTATTGTCTGTACTAACTATTTACATTAAGTCACCCATTGTGTCTAGATGAATACACAAGTATTTACTATAGTATAAGTGTGTGAACTTTGTCTGTGTATAGAAATGAGAGTAGTTACTTTGGAAGATCTATAGCGTGGGATCTTTGTAGAGAGGAACAATGATCTCTCAGAAATTCTTAGATTATGATGTAACAGGACATGTTATGATATTGTTTTTACTGACTGACATCATCCATTGTGTCTTGATGAAGACAAGCTATGTAGTGTAAGGATGTGAAGTTTCTCATCCACAGTCTATGCTATGATATCTAATTGGGTCTACTAGATCATAGATAATGAGGGGTTGCACTTGACTTTGAACCTAGTGAGTTCCAGGTACCATCAATGTTTATGGGGGTCCCTTATGAAAAATTAGGGGTTCCATTTTATTGTCGCTTATAGCACTCACACATCATACAAACACTCACAATACACGTATAGTATGTTATTATACACCTTTTAGTTTCAATGCATTTGTTGTTACTTGTACAATCGTCTACATTGTTCTTTATTTATAGTTCATTGTCTTTTTAAGTAAATCAATATGCGTGTATGGGAAGAAAACTTAGGTGACAAGTGACAATATCATTGCCACTTTCATAGAGCATAGACAGATATTGAGATCTTAGCAGGTCCCAGGGACTTACAAGTGAAAATTGAAATGGGTCCCATTGAAATCTATTTTGTCCCGGATTCGGAACAATGTATTAACCCTGGATAATGCCTTTGGTGTGCCTCCTTTCATATAAAGATCAGAGAGGGAAATCTGTTACTAAAAAAGGTAACATCATTGCTGCGCTCTGTGATTTGATTCTTGAAGTAGTAACAATTGTAAAAAAAGAAGAAGAAAGAAATATATACCAAAATGTACACTGTTATTAGACTATGCTGTTCTCTATTTTAGTGAAGACATTTGAAGCACATATGTTTTCCAGTGAAGGCTAGTGGAATAGAATCTTTAGACATATTGTGCAAGAGAGAGAGAGAGAGAGAGAGATCTAAACTAGTTTTTACCAACTACAGTTTAGCACAATATAGGTGTTAAACTTGAATTGAAACTTTCAGTCTCTGAGAGCTTTGACTATGGACCATCACTTGTACATGATTGTCCATGTGGAATCTTTCCTTGACATGACATTGCAGGTGCAAGAACTCGGCTTTGAGAAGGTGTTTATGATCAAAACAGTTCAGACTGTCACTAGCACAAAAGCATCGGAATATCAAAACAATTCAAACTGTTAGGACAGAAAACAGTGGAATGCCAAAGCGTTTCAAACTGTCAGTATAATAACAGCGAAAACATGAAAACACAGCAAGAAATGCAATCCCCTGGTCTGAACAGGTGCAACACCTCAGACACTTCAAAAATGTGACTGGAAGTTTAAACTTTATAAAATACTATGAAACACAGTGTATGCTGCAGTACTTTCACACATGAGTGGTCATTCTGTTTGTGTATTTTTAGGATCATGTAACGAGATACAACTTGAAAAAGGTTCAAGAAGTCAATTGATTTTCTGAGCTCGTTTTTTAGTCAATCTGGACATTGTCCTGGTAGATTAGGCACAATTTAATTATGCGGAACCAAAATATTCCAGTGTTGTCACTTTTGAATTTTAGCCGATAATCACACATGTACACACATCACATTAGTGTGGACAGACAGACATTTGTTGAACACCTGGCAGTAGTACTTTTTAACAAATGATCAAAGTTAGCAAGTCCTAATTCCACGCAAGTTTGACTTTGTTCCTCACATATGTTTAGGTTTGCTTATATATTTATATTATGGAATTACTAAATATGCATGGTATTGAGAAATTACTTTTGGAATTCTGTTTATTTGTGAAGAACTTGAGTCGTTGCATTCCAAGGGTACAAGTTACAAAAATGTGTAGTAGTGCGAGGGCAGTGTTTACCCCAGTGCATACAATTGTTGTGTTAGTGCAGATTCTTCAGACAAATTGGTTGTGTAAAATAATTGTTTGTTGAAAACAATAAATTCTTTTCCTGTTAAAAATCATACAATACAATATTTATAAATGTTTCCTTTGAAACGGTTTGTAAATTCAGCAATGCATATTTCCATTTACCTGCTGTAGTTTGTAGGACTAACTGGTCCTTGTTCTTGTTATGTTGGTAACCATAATGTAATAAAGAGAAAGAACTACATGCAGATATAAGTGGAAAATAAACCATTGATGTAATGTTATGGTTTTTACAGCATCAAATGTATGTGTGCGCTTGTAAGTGGTAGGGGGGGGGGGACTGTTGGTTTTGATTAAAAGACTTGAAAAAATGAAATGCATTTGATGACAATGCAAATACATTACTGCTGTTATGAAATATACATACATTTGTGAATGTATACATCAATAAATGTCATTGACTATTCATTTAAACACTTTGTCTAAAGTTAGGAAACCCTAGTAACAGAGGAGAGAAGTTCAAACAGATAGATTTGCATACCTTAGGAACCACTGTTACATTGTATATGGTACTTTAATATTAACTAAACGTTTGTTTTGATTTTTTGCAGACGTACTTTTTCACAGACAGTGAGGATGAGGTGTATTCAGAAAAATTACGTAAGTATGGCGACAATTTGCTATCATCACATAATATCATATAATATCGAAGCCCAATTATGGTATTTTGTTGAAACATTATACTTTTCATTTACAACCCATAACATCAAAGTAAAGCATTTTCTGTATGTACCACAGTTTATAGCATCCATATCAAGTGTAAAAGTATACTGTTTCATTTGCTAATTTACCACATTAGAAAGGCCACATGCTAGCCTTGTAAATAAACCGATTGAAAAAGTATACTTTTACACTTGGTATGAAAGCTATAAACAAGTGTAGCATATAAGGAAAGTGCTTTACTTCAGTGTTGCCCATTGTAATTTGTGTGTATTTGGAAACACCAAACCTTTGCAGGAAACAGTTCAATCATTCTAATTACCTAATGACCTGTTTACTCGTAATTGATGGTGCTGTGTACTCATGTATTAGTCTGAAGAAATGGTACAGGTCGTTGTTTATCAATGCATTATAAATTGATTGGATGTAGATAGGGCTCAGTACTAGTGCGTAATTACGTAGTCATCTACGCTTCATTGAGTACAACAATGTAAAAAGTCTAAACTTAGAACAAACTTTTGAAACTATTTGTTTCATTAATACTTAAAGCCTAAAATCCATTTGTGTAGGGGATTTTTCATCCGTCTTGGGTACCATAAAAGAGGCTGTGGTTTACAACAATGGGATTTTGGCCGCTAACAAAATGTCAGGCATGGTAAGGGAAAGGACTGAAAGCCAAAAATTGACTTTAGACTATTCCAGTTACAGTCATAGGGACATTAAGACTGTGCAATACATATACATACTACAGTGGAAATCAAGGTTTCGGCTTACTAAGACAGACCCAAATTAAGACTATTCTTGTTCGATTTGGTAGATTACACAAACAGGTGATAGTGGTGCCTCTGTTGTGTGGATGTTATCACCATGTATTCGAGATATTGTAAACATTGGAAGTCTTCCAAAGCGTACACTGCAAGGTCATGAAAGTCATCAGAACCACCACCCTACTCTGAGTATAATTACATCAACACCCATTGAATAACTTGTATCAACATATCAACAATTTGTGTCCCTATCTGTATAATATACAGTAAACCGAAACCTAGATTGCCCCTGTAGTATATGTCTCCAAGATTGATCACTTGTGACCAGGATTTACATACTGAAAAACTGTAATTATCACTAATTTACTAATTAAGACAATTATGTTTACTCGAAAGTATGATACTGTATAATTTGAAAATATAATACCTGTATCAAACAAAACATAGAGCTGAATAGAATACTGATTAGTTGCAATTGTTGACATTAATCATGAAATGCAGTGGCGCCTGTATTGATAAATGTATCATGTTGGTCTCCAAGGTAGGTTAAACCTTGATCGTTACCATGGTAACTAGAGCAATTGATATACACACTACCTGAATGAGCTCAATTTGAATACTAGTAATATTTTGATGTCAATAACCAGATCTTCACATGTACATAATTTGGACCAGTTCTATTTTTTGTCTGGTTTTCAGTGTTAAAAATCTTGAATTTCATGTCACACTAATACAAAATTATTTGCAAGCAGGTTTGTCCCTGTATGATAGATTTTGAATACCTACTCCCCTCTTTTCATTATTCAACTCCTGTCTTTTTTTTTAAAAGTGAAACCCTGGAAAAATTTTGCTCAGTAGTGAGCTAGTTTCCAGTATTTATACAGATACAGATACAGATACATTTTGACATAATGTTTTGGCACTTCCTTACTTTTCAATATTTATCATGTGTGCATGTACATGTACCAAGCTGGAAGTTCACCTTACCAAAACATAACAACAACACTGGTGACAATATCAACACAACAGTAACCAAAAACCCTAGAAAGTGGTCATATTATGCTTTGAATGCACATTGGATGGACTTTCAAATCATTATTGTAATAATGATGTGTACTATTTTGACATCTCAACGTATCACTTATGATCAACTTCATTCTATGTTGACAACTAAGACATTCAGCATTTATAAATATACACACATGTAACTACCAATCTGTTGGTATTTGAAATGACTGTATTTTTGTTGATTTACAGATGGGCATCTCATAGATACAAACTGTTCATCCCAACACACAAGGTAAGGAAGTAATCTAATAACAGTTCTGTATTGTAGAATGCAAGTATTCTGCAGTGGCATAGTTACTGTTTAGTAAATAAAAGTTGTAAGTGATATATACGTGCACACATTTCAAATCTCAGTGTAATAATAATAATCTTTATTCATCCAAATAAAACCTGTTACTGCACTTTTGGTCAATGTACCCACATATGGTGTGATTTGTAATCATTACCTTACCCTGATACTGTCCTTGAAAATTGCATGTATTTGTATGGTGTTGATGTGGCCCAATAAAAAAAGTTGTTTGGTTTCTGTTACTCAACCCCACCTAGTTTTTCACTGCCGACCCTCAACTTTTTTTTACGTATTCGAGAAAAAAATAATAAAATCATGAAAATTGTAAAGTCTTGCAAGAAATAGTGGATGCGGAAACTGACATCAACTTAAAAAGTCAATATAAAACTGTTCTTTCAATCTGTAATGGCTGTACATCTGATGAGAAGAATCCAATAACACAGAGACCATATGGAAAACAACGGAAAACATCACTACCTGAACTAGACACTCACATATGAAAAAATAAATTTAAAAAATAAAATTAAAAATCTACCTACCCCACCTATTCTAAAATTGAATGTAATCGGAACCACACATTTTTTAAGCCAGAGAAGACAAATACTTTAAAAATATTTTGTACCATGCAAAGTTTTGTTTCAGATTTCTATAACATGTTGAACATTTACAAAACAAGTCATTTTTCAAGGTTGTAAATCAAAAGTTATGAAACAATCGATGTTTTTACTCAAGAAATATGAGAGCTTGGGGTAAAATATTTATAGTAAAAGCCTCTTTTTTAAGTGTTTTTATATCAAAGTTATAAAACATGTTGTGTTTTTACTCAAGAAATGTGAGAGATTTGACACTTAGAGAAAATGAAGCCATTGAAATGATCTCAATGTTACTTTGATAAATGCTGTTCTGACCCACATGACTTTGTAAAATGTGGTTTGTATTAAAACAATGTTTCTGTCGATGCCAAAAAATTTCATGTTGGAATAAAGAGACAGTAAAATTGGCGTAAACAGCACCTTTAAGTTGTAGTAGAGTCTTGTAGGGTTCAAGGTTCATTTGATGTCAGACTAAGTTATAGTCTTGTCTGTTTACTTCGAGATGGTGATGAAAAAAATTATGAACTTTCATATTTACTGGCATGTGTAAGATGTGATTTCATTGGTGGCATGGTTTCTCCTGTCAGTGCTGATTGGTTCTTTTGCATATGATTGACACAAAGTGGTGTAAAGTAATCCAAGCTGTGTCAGTCATAGTATAGAGATTACATGTATCCACTTTGTGACTTCCCCTTTTCAGTTGAAATGTTTTAATTTGTAATACTGTAGTTTGCAATTTGCTACAAAAAGTAAGATGGGGGTATAATAGTAGATACGTTGTCACTGCTTACTATAATTTGTAATACTGTAGGCAAAGCATGTGAGAGAGGGACAGGGAGGGACAGGGAGGGACAGATGGACAAACAGACAGATAGACAGGCAGACAGACATACATGTAGAATGGGGGAAAGAAAGACACAGACAGGCAGACAGACAGACATACATGTAGAATGGGGGAAAGAAAGACACAGACAGACAGACAGACAGAGTTTTGGTAAGGGTGGAGAAACTGAGGGAACGTGACAGTGGAAGATCAGAAGAGAAGGTGTGAGAGAGAATGACATGGAAAGAATAGAGAGGATGGTTGGGATGAGAAGGGGAGAAAATGGGGTAGGTAGACATGTGTAGAGGGGACACAAGCAAGCATGGAAAGAACAAAGGATACAGAGAAAAAGTACCAAGAATTAGCAAAAGAAAAAGACCGACATGTCAAATGTGAAAGACTTTAGACATCAAAAGAAATGGGTGGAAGAGAGTGGTTCACTGAAAAACATCTCAGTGAGAGTAAAGATAACAATATTCATAGATGTACATCATTTGATATATCTTTATTAACGTCTCTACACAGGCAGGCCTTGTGTTGTAAAATGTCCGTTATGTATGATGCGTTTTTACAGTCCAATAAAAGGTAAGAGACTACTTGTACATGTATTGATTTGATTTTGAAGAATTCACAGTACAGCGCTCTCTCTCTCTCTCTCTCTCTCTCTCTCTCTCTCTCTCTCTCTCTCTCTCTCTCTCTCTCTCTCTCTCTCTCTCTCTCTCTCTCTCTCTCTCTCTCTCTCTCTCTCTCTCTCTCTCTCTCTCTCTCTCTCTCTCTCTCTCTCTCTCTCTCTCTCTCTCTCTCTCTCTCTCTCTCTGTCTGTCTCTGTCTCTCTCTCTGTCTGTCTCTGTCTGTCTGTCTGTCTGTCTGTCTGTCTGTCTCTCTCTCTCTCTCTGTCTGTCTCTCTCTCTCTGTCTCTCTCTCTCTCTCTCTCTCTCTCTATGAAAGCGAAATAACACTGACATTCAATGTACCTTTTCTGGAACCAAGGTGCACAGATCATTACAGACTGGCAAATTGTGCTAGCCTATGTCTGTAACTCTGTAACTTGTTGGATTTAGCCTTTACTTTTGTTTCAGATATTATTTAATGTGATATTCCAACTACTAGAGTTTACCGTAATTGAATCATGGCTACTACATTTGTAGCAACTGATTAATTTAACTAGTAATTTGATAAACTACAGGAAAATGACACTGTGACATAATATTTTGGTTTGTAGTAAAATTTGTTGTTTTGTCTTGTCGGGTGCACAGGCACTCGATGATCTCTTATCATGCATGTTAAACCAACTGATAAAGGTGTCTGTGAGTATGTGAAAATAGGCCATATGAGATACATGTTTATCAAGCTTGTGATGTCTTTTGAATTTGATATCAGTTTTAATGTGTGCGACGCAAGTGGACATGTGTATTTTACACCTAGATTGTAGCAAAACTGGGTTTCAGTTTGTACAGACTGTGTTAGACACAATGTGCTTTACTATCATGTTGCCTAAGCTGTGTAACTCTACTCTCAAATTATGTGTGTGCTCCTGCAGAGAATGGTAGTTTAAGATAAGGTTTAGTGTTGTTTAGGTAGCAGTATTGCATATAGCTTGTTTTATTCATTGAAAGTGATAAAAATAATGAGAAAATATCAGTTTTTCATGAACCCAGGTAACAGGAAATTGAAACCATGGTGAAATGAAGATTTTACCCTCAGCACCTTTGACGACTGATTAGTGAATATGATGCATTTACAGGGTTTTAGTCTTTTGAAAAGTGACTAAACAGAAATGATGAACAAGTTATCGTACACACAGAACAGAATTACTTTACCATCAGTTTTGTAATGTACAACTTTTCTCTCATCTGATTCTCTTTTTACCTAATAGACACTCAAAGGTCAAAGGTCAACGTTGTTAGGGTCTTTTATTTTATCAGAATGTCAGACTGTTGTGTCGTTTTCTTTCTGTTTATAGTGACTTTATGACATAAATTTGATTAAACCATCTCTCTCTCATCACTGTCTGCTCTTTATCATTTATAGAATGAGAGTTTACTGATAGTAGTGTCGTAATAGTGTCATTGATACCAACATGCTAACTTTTCAGTTTCGAAGCTTTGAATGATATCGCTGAAATGTACAACACTGTACCTACTCCTTCATCATGATTTCTGTAAGCTTTCCAAACAAGCACATTCCTAACTCAAGAGTCATAGAAAAAAGTCTTCCCTTTTTAAATCTGAATGTGGACTTACATATACATGTAGCAAGTACTCATAGTATAGGTTATTTTTTGAAGGCTCAATGCCTTTATATACCAAATTTATTTGCCAAAATATGACTGGTTATTTTTTGGGTTGTCTGTGTATAGACAGTTTCATATTGGGAAGGGATGGCACTATTTGAAACCAGAATTTATCCGATATAAAAACAGACTGGAGTATCTTTT
This sequence comes from Glandiceps talaboti, assembly GCF_964340395.1. Classification (NCBI taxonomy): domain Eukaryota; kingdom Metazoa; phylum Hemichordata; class Enteropneusta; family Spengelidae; genus Glandiceps; species Glandiceps talaboti. Next base: position 4,243,696 of record NC_135553.1, on the reverse strand, counting down.
GCTGATTGCTAAACCATATCTATGCAAAGCCTATAACTTTCATTTACTACAACGACATGTGTCAAGAAATGTACAGTCTGTAATTTTTGGAATGAAAATGTTTTACTCATGATCACTTTTGTACCCAAATTTTGATAATTAGCAATTTATCAATATTCTTGTTGTGATATTACTCTAATATGCTGTTGAAAACATGATGATAAGAATATCGAATTTCCAAAACACGAAAGGATAAAGGACTTTTGGCGGGAAATGATACAAAGAAGGTGGGAAAGGATGTGGTTGTCAAATTGGTAATTGTACAAATTGTCATGAAACCAAAGTATGAGTGGGTTTCAGTGTTCCACGGTTCTGATGTTTCAATCCTATGCAATATTTCCCTGTTGACAATGAATAGTTTTTAGTCAATTTGGTTGAATATTCTAGAAAATGAAACCTAGGATATGAAAATTTGCAGAATCATAGAGAATGACCTAGTCCTAAATGTATAGTTATCAATTGCATATCAATGTTTTTAAAAAAGTCTATGTATTTATTGATCATCTTTTTTACAACTTTCTTCTTCTTTTTTTCTGCTTGCAGATGGTTTTGTCATTTAGATGATGATAACTATTTAAATACAGTCCAGTTAGTCAAACTTTTACAACAGTACAAGCACACAGATGATGTTTACCTGGGAAAACCAAGTTTAACTCATCCCATTGAAGCATTAGATAGAGTCAGTAGTCAAACGGTGAGTCTTCTGCATCGATTGTAAAAATCAAATTTGAGAGAGATAAGAAATACATAGAAAAACAAAAGTTAAAAGTGTGTTCAGTCACTTCCAAAGTGCATACAGCAATGCTATTGTGTTCTCGACAGTGGATGGGAGTAGAGCGCCCTCTCTGGTGGTTATAACTAAATTATGTAACATTTGTTTTTATGACATAGTACTGTTCTTGCAAAAGATGTAGCATTCAGTTATGTACTGATATTGTGAATGTTCTATTGTATGGCATAGCCCATTAAATAATTTGTTTGTTGGTTTGTCTATGAATGTGGGTTGTGAAGACTAAAACCAGGAACTCAGAAATGTAGGGTCATACTGTTGCTCAGACCTCATCAAGTCATATTTTCTTTTACAGCGACGAGTATCATTTTGGTTTGGTACTGGAGGTGCCGGTTTTTGTCTCAGTCGAGCATTGGCACTTCATATGAGTCCGTATGCAAGGTAAATCTAACCAGTACTTACTAGAAATCATAAACATTAGGTAAATCTAACCAGTACTTACTAGAAATCATAAACGTTAGGTAAATCTAACCAGTACTTACTAGAAATCATAAACGTTAAGTAAATCTAACCAGTACTTACTAGAAATCATAAATATTAGGTATACACATAGTATTCAGTATGTTGACTTAATCCAGTTATTGATGACTGGTTAGGAAATTATTTTCAGAAAACTGTATGTACAATGTGCCAACGTAAAAAAGGGATTTTCAGTTTGCTGCAAATTTAGGGTAATTTAAACAGTTTATCTTTACCATTTTTTTTTAAAGTAGGGTATATTTTCCCGTTAAAAGTCAACTTTTATTTGATATCCCTTCAAAAGGGCTACAAAACATTCCACAAACAGCTTACAAAGTGTTGGCAATCTCATCCAACAGTTTATTCGTTATGATATAATTTATCAATTAAACAGGTTATCCTGAAATTCTTTGCAGCAGTTATCTACCTGACTATTGAAAAGTGTTCTGATGTGTGATAGCGGCCATATCATGCTGATTTGTCGTTTTCACCATTTAGGCAAATACAAGATATTGATATACATATATTTTTGTACTCAAATAAATGGAATTAAAAGTGTTTGGTATCGACTGTATCAGCTTGTAGCACATACTTATATAGTCAAAATCTACCCATGGTATCAAATAATCTCTTTGCCACCTGTCATAAAAGAGAGACTGTGAGATTTAATACCAAGGGTAGCACTAGACTAATAAGTATATAAAGCATTTCTTAGCAGAGTAAAATCAGAGATAGTGAAATATTTACCTAATTTTATATTTCTTCCTACAGTGGTGGTACTTTTACTTCCATGTGTCAAAGAATACGTCTTCCCGATGATGTTACAATAGGCTTTATAGTTGGTAAGTCTCTTGACATCTGATTTCATCTAGTCCATTGAAAATGTTTATATAGATGTTGATAGATTAGGCCTGGAAAAAAAATTGTTTGGTTCCAGTTACCCGACCCCACCTTGTCTTTTCATGCCAACCCTAAACTTTTTTTATGTATTTGAGAAAAAATAATAAAATCGCAAAAACTGTGAAGTCTCGCAAAAAATAGTAGATGTGGAAACTGACATCAATTTAAGAAGTGTAATGGCTGTACGTCTGATGGGAAGAAACCAATAACACAGAGACCATATGGAAAACAACAGAAAACATAACTACCTGAACTAGACACTCACACATAAAAAAATATATATAAAAGAATAAAATAAAAAGTCTACCTACCCCGCCTATTCTAAAATTGAACATAATCGGAACCACACAGTGTTTTTGTTAGGCTTTACTACAAGAGTGACAGGCATTGCTGAAGTGTCACTAAAACTTAGCGATAATATCAGCAGTAAACACTGAGGTGCATACACTTAGTAGTTGCCTTGTATGCAAATACTAGTCCCATGTATTTTTGAATGATATGGCTGCTACGATAGTAAGTAATTCTACTTTAAATATGTGCATTCTGTCATAGTTATAATTTGCAAGTATTTACATGGACTCATTTAAACACAAAATTGATGAGCATATATCTCTGAAAAGAAACAAGACTTTAGTCATAGAAATGAAGAATACTCCTTGTATAAAGTTGTCTTTTCATGTAAATGCAAGGATTGCTTTGCAGTCTCCAACTGAGATAAATTGTAAAATATCTTCCAAGTTCTTTACTTTAATTGTGAATTTATATGTATCTAGATCTATATGTAATCTCTGTGTATAACAGTTTACACAGTACAGTACTCGTACACTCATGGAGGGTCCTGGAATTTCAAAGAAAGCCCTTCAAAATCTATGAAATAAACATTTTATACTAAATTTTGTGAATCAAATCCCAAATCCTACTAATATCTTGTCAGCATTTCAAAGATTGTATGAATATGAGTCATGTAACTTGAATTGTAGTTAAATTCCATTATAAACATACCTTTTTACATGCTTTGAGAAGGGGTGGATGGAGTTTGCATGAAAAAGTCTTGGATAAAAAATTATTTTACATTGAATTGCATTATAGCTGAAAAAAATGGAGTAAATTATGTAATCTATAAAAATTACTTTAAAGTTGTAAGACTTCATAGAACCATTAAAATCCCAGCATATGTTATAAAACATGCCTATAGCTAACTAAGACTGTTGGTAGCAGGGACAGAGATTACATTTTATGTTGTTGAAATAGTAAGAAAGTTTTTGTTTTGAATTTTTCAGAAGTGCTGTTGAAGAAAAAATTGACTGTAGTGAAACAATTTAATTCTCACTTACAAGCATTGTGGCAAATTAAGAAAGGGGAGCTTCCACAACAGGTGAGACAGAACTCGTATATGCAAATTGACTCATCCCAGGTGCACCGATGTTAATAGTTCACAGGTGCACCACTTATTGAGTGTTCATTGGTCATGATATGGTCTATGATGAGGTAGTAATTACACAGAGTTAGTGAAATATATATTATGTGATATGATGTGATGCATAAATTATTATATAAAACTTTGTCATTCAAATATACAGAACAACACAAGTTATAGTAGTGGATGTTGACACATTGAAATAACAGATTTTAATTTAATTGATACAGGTTACCCTCAGTTATGGTAGTAATATTGCAAAGAATAAAAATGTGATTACAATGGACAGTACTGTTATACCAGTCAAAGAGGATCCCACAAGGTAAGTAATATATTACAACATAGTGTCTCACTGGAGAGAACAGATGCAATATTAGAAGCAGAGCATTCTAGACTGAATCCGAAGAATATGGATGTTATAAGTTGTTTCTCGGGAGTTCACGCTTCCTCAGTGAACATGCTATCATCAACAGTCTTAGCTATTGGTATTTTATAACATATGCTGGGATTTTAAAGGTTTTAATGGTATTTTATATATGTATTTAGCAATAAATTGTTGCACTAAAGTCTGGATTAGCTGTCAATATATAAGCTACTGGGTTTTTGTCACACTGTACCAACAGTTTGTTATGTACTGTGTATGTATTTCTTCTTTGTCACCAATGTTGTAGATACAAAAGATGGCATAGTGTCAAAACAACTATCATATGTTCTTGCTATGTCTCTGTCTGTCTGTCTGTCTGTCTGTCTGTCTGTCTGTCTGTCTGTTTGTCTGTCTCTCTGTCTGTCTGTCTGTCTCTCTGTCTGTCTGTCTCTGTCTGTCCCTCTCTCCCTTTGTCACTTGCTTTGTCTATCTCTATTCTTCCACTTTGTCTCTGTCTGTCACTGTCCCACCCCACCCCCTCTCGCTGTGTGTAAAGGTAAGACAAATGCAATGATATGAAGTGTTACAATTAGATATAAGATGTAAATGTGATTTCCCCTCAATGGTGTTTGTCAATGAAAGAGAAGAGTCTCGCTCACTGGAAATCATTGCACTGTTTTCCCTAATTCTGTTGTGTATAATACCTTCCCATCCATGTACTTAATGGATTTTGTCACTTCCACTGTATACCCATAGTGATAGTTGCATATCAAAGCCATGGTTTGATGAATGACTTCTTTCTATAATTCAGATTGCGGTCCTTCCACTGTGCCATGTTCCTTGGAACAGGTAGCTGCCCGGATAACATGCCAAGACTCTTCTCACCAAGTGACGTCATGCCTCAGCTAAAACAGAAAGTGGAGTACTACAAACCAATTTCAAAGCTATGAAAAACCCAACAAGTTAATAGCAAGATTGAAGACAATCCATGCCAAGATAACCATGGTAACAGAGCAATCAAATGTTAATGTGAACATCAGCATTTCATATCATGACATCAGTCATATAATTAAAATCAGAATGTGTGCATTCTGGTGTAAAACATTTCATTTCATCTGAAATGTAGTAAGTTAAGTTAAGATAACTGCACTTTGCAAGTGCCAAATATCTTTTATAACTTGTTCTTTTTCTAAATCACCACTTTTCCATGCATATATTTAGAACAATTATCGGTATTATATCATGATTTTAAACTCAAAACATCCCAACTTTCTAATTAAATTTGTTTTAAATCAATAATTGTTTCATAACTCTCAGAAGGTCATGTTAGGTGAGAAAACCTACTTCCTTCAGTTTCATTGCAAAACTTCAAGGTAAAATTGAAAAGAATTTAATTTTTTAGTGCAATTATACCAGCAATATTTTGTTGTATTAAAAGCAGTGCCATTTATTTTTGATTCAGTTTTTTTTTCACATTCCAAAACAGTGTTGGTACAGTGTTTCTGTGAAGGGTAGTATAAAGTATTTGTATTAGTTCGGAACTCAAAGCATAAATAATTCATCTGGTATATTGTGGCTAAAATCATTCAATCTTCTTCAACTGTTGTGTACAGGTTAATGACATTGACTTGTCATGTGATCTTGTCATGTGACCACAGGAAGGGCATTGTATATTACCTGTATTTCCATCCCCTCTGATTTCTGAACTAATCTAAAACACAATTCCAGAGGGAAGGAAACAATGTTTTCGGTAGTATTAAAGTAGATAAAATCTACCTGAGTTCCAGAGGTATATTTTATCCACATTTCCCAGTGTTTTTTTTTGTTTGTTAAGAGCATTAAGTAGGTAAAGTCAACCTGAGTCACCCAGGTTTTTTTATTTGCAAAAAGTTATAGTACAACATATGGTAATCTATGCAAGATTTATCAAATCACTCTCTGTCTCTCTGAGTCAGCAAAGTTCTCATGATTACTGTGTTAAAAAAGATGTTTGAAGATTTTGTCAGACTGATATGTGATAGATAATCAAGATAGATCTTTTTGTCTTTAATGTCTGTACTTTTACTAAGAGATTACTCTGTATGTTGTTGAAATCTGAAATGACTATATTAGGCTTTGATCAATATACACATCTTTATATGTAGAAGTAATGTTACGATCAAAATTATAAATATTTTTTTGACCAAATTTGAAAGTATAGTTTTGTGAATGACAAAGACTTGTCTAAAAGTCTTCCACTATTTTTTACAAGTGCTGTTCAATCATATGGGCCAATCAAGTTGAGCTTTACATTACACATATACCTCATTTCCATAATACTGTCTGTATCCAAAAGTTTGATTGGACAAAATTAAGAGTCACATCCACACCTGCCAATGGGTGGGAACCAAGTGATTGTTAGAATTTTGGCATGGGGTGATGAACAGGACAGTATTTAGAAATAAAATATAATAAAAAGAATGTGACCAAACAAAGAACAAATATATATTTTTAAGATCTTCATTATCTCTGTCGTAAAAAGTATCTCTTATTTGAGAGTCGTTTTTGTAATATGCCATATCACGGGATTCGTCTTTGCAGCCATTTTCAATAGAAACTTTGTATGAGGTGTCCTAAGCTAGGAAAAATAAGAACTAAAAGATCGATGCCAACCTGATCACGCTGAAAAAAAAGCATGTAAATCAGTTTCATGTATTTCTAAAAATTAATAATAATAATAATAGACTTGTAGAGTACCTAATCTTTCCATGCAGACCTGGCGGCACAGGAATAAATGGGAATAAAATTACTCCATGGTAAGTTACACGTGAAAAACAAGAAACAAAACTTGTAGGTGGCCTAGTATTCCATTGATTTATGCCATTAACACTGGAAGAGGGCACTTTTCAGTGTATGCCATTGCATTCTTGCCCTCATTCTGACACAAAATCTGCTTCCAAACATCGCCCCCAGTGGCCAATTGTAAAATCTTTTGTTTTTTCTCGATGACCGAAATATGGTGTATAGATCAGTTCAGTTCTGTTGTTTGTACAGTTGGTTTGCACCAATGTATCAATTAATGCCACAGGAAAGTTGTAAGCTACTGAGCACTTGTTATTTAAATCGAAACATAAGTACTATTTTATTGAAAAGGTATGTGCCAATGACAACATGCCAATGCATTGTGATTTTAGTAATCAATCTGGGCTTCGTATACAGTGTATTTATAAATGTCAAAAAATCATGAAATATAATTTATATATTTTGTTAAATTTATGTTCAGGTTTGATTGTTTTGTAATTTTTTTCTTTATTTTTTTGATGATGACAGTGATAGTCCAAAATCAACAAATACAAATACAAATGTAGTCACAAATACATTTTTTTTTTTGACAATAGTTGAAAATCAAATACCTTCCATGCTATCAAACTGATGGCAAGGAATAGCAAACAGTCATCCTACAAAAATGATGTCCTCCAAACCTCAAAAACAGTATTATGTGAATTAAATAGAACAACAGCATTAAAGTATGACAGATTTTAATATTATGTTTTACCTTATAGGTAAGGCCAAATAAAAAAAAAGTTGTTTGGTTCCGGTTATCCGACCCCACCTAGTTTTCACGCCAACCCTAAACTTTTTTTACGTATTTGAGAAAAAATAATAATAAAATCGTGAAAATCGTGAAGTCTTGCAAGAAATAGTGGTTGCGTAAACTGACATCAACTTAAAAAGACAATATAAAACTATTCTTCCAATCTGTAATGGCTGTGCATGTGATAGGAAGAAATAAACAACACAGACCATTTGGAAAACAATGGAAAATCTGAACTAGACACTCACACATGAAAAAAAAAAGTACAATAAAATTAAAAAAAAAAAATCTATCTTCCCCACCTACTTTAAAATTGAATGTAATCGGAACCACACAGTTTTTTTGTTTTTGTTTTTTTTTACACCTAAGCAGTCTTGATGAGTGTAATCATTAACATTAAATGTTCACTAGTTTACAGCAGTACTAATAAATGTATCCAAGGAGTTTTTAGTCAAGTTTTATAGTTCCAAAACTCAAATCTAAGTTGCCATTTTGAATTTTACCTGTTTGTATAAGGTCAAAGTCCACAATGGAAGATACTACCACTGTGTCATTTGGTCTTTTGAACTCATCAATGTGATTGGTTCAAGTTCATGATTTTACATGTATATTCAAGATGGCTTTGAACAATTGAGATGTGTGTATTCAGTGCTGCATGAAGGTGCCTGTCTCTGTACTATTATCACCACAGTTGGTGCCTGTCTCTGTACTATTATCACCACAGTTGGTACCTGTCTCTGTACTATTATCACCACAGAAGGTGTCTGTCTCTGTACTATTATCACCACAGACGGTGTCTGTCTCTGTACTATTATCACCACAGAAGGTGTCTGTCTCTGTACTATTATCACCACAGAAGGTGTATGTCTCTGTACTATTATCACCACAGAAGGTGTCTGTCTCTGTACTATTATCACCACAGACGGTGTCTGTCTCTGTACTATTATCACCACAGAAGGTGTATGTCTCTGTACTATTATCACCATAGAAGGTGTCTGTCTCTGTACTATTATCACCACAGACGGTGTCTGTCTCTGTACTATTATCACCACAGAAGGTGTATGTCTCTGTACTATTATCACCATAGAAGGTGTCTGTCTCTGTACTATTATCACCACAGACGGTGTCTGTCTCTGTACTATTATCACCACAGAAGGTGTATGTCTCTGTACTATTATCACCATAGAAGGTGTCTGTCTCTGTACTATTATCACCACAGACGGTGTCTGTCTCTGTACTATTATCACCACAGTTGGTACCTGTCTCTGTACTATTATCACCACAGTTGGTGCCTGTCTCTGTACTATTATCACCACAGAAGGTGTATGTCTCTGTACTATTATCACCACAGAAGGTGTCTGTCTCTGTACTATTATCACCACAGACGGTGTCTGTCTCTGTACTATTATCACCACAGAAGGTGTATGTCTCTGTACTATTATCACCACAGTTGGTACCTGTCTCTGTACTATTATCACCACAGAAGGTGTCTGTCTCTGTACTATTATCACCACAGACGGTGTCTGTCTCTGTACTATTATCACCACAGACGGTGTATGTCTCTGTACTATTATCACCACAGAAGGTGTATGTCTCTGTACTATTATCACCACAGAAGGTGCCTGTCTCTGTACTATTATCACCACAGACGGTGTATGTCTCTGTACTATTATCACCACAGAAGGTGTATGTCTCTGTACTATTATCACCACAGAAGGTGCCTGTCTCTGTACTATTATCACCACAGAAGGTGCCTGTCTCTGTACTATTATCACCACAGTTGGTACCTGTCTCTGTACTATTATCACCACAGAAGGTGTCTGTCTCTGTACTATTATCACCACAGACGGTGTCTGTCTCTGTACTATTATCACCACAGAAGGTGTATGTCTCTGTACTATTATCACCACAGAAGGTGCCTGTCTCTGTACTATTATCACCTCAGACGGTGTATGTCTCTGTACTATTATCACCACAGAAGGTGTATGTCTCTGTACTATTATCACCACAGAAGGTGTATGTCTCTGTACTATTATCACCTCAGTTGGTACCTGTCTCTGTACTATTATCACCACAGTTGGTACCTGTCTCTGTACTATTATCACCACAGAAGGTGTATGTCTCTGTACTATTATCACCTCAGTTGGTACCTGTCTCTGTACTATTATCACCTCAGTTGGTGCCTGTCTCTGTACTATTATCACCACAGTTGGTACCTGTCTCTGTACTATTATCACCACAGAAGGTGCCTGTCTCTGTACTATTATCACCACAGACGGTGTCTATCTCTGTACTATTATCACCACAGTTGGTGTCTGTCTCTGTACTATTATCACCACAGAAGGTGTATGTCTCTGTACTATTATCACCACAGAAGGTGCCTGTCTCTGTACTATTATCACCACAGAAGGTGCCTGTCTCTGTACTATTATCACCACAGAAGGTGTATGTCTCTGTACTATTATCACCACAGAAGGTGTATGTCTCTGTACTATTATCACCACAGAAGGTGTATGTCTCTGTACTATTATCACCACAGTTGGTACCTGTCTCTGTACTATTATCACCTCAGTTGGTGCCTGTCTCTGTACTATTATCACCACAGAAGGTGCCTGTCTCTGTACTATTATCACCACAGAAGGTGCCTGTCTCTGTACTATTATCACCTCAGTTGGTGCCTGTCTCTGTACTATTATCACCACAGAAGGTGCCTGTCTCTGTACTATTATCACCACAGTTGGTACCTGTCTCTGTACTATTATCACCACAGAAGGTGTATGTCTCTGTACTATTATCACCACAGTTGGTGCCTGTCTCTGTACTATTATCACCACAGACGGTGTCTATCTCTGTACTATTATCACCACAGTTGGTGCCTGTCTCTGTACTATTATCACCACAGAAGGTGCCTGTCTCTGTACTATTATCACCACAGAAGGTGTATGTCTCTGTACTATTATCACCACAGAAGGTGCCTGTCTCTGTACTATTATCACCACAGAAGGTGCCTGTCTCTGTACTATTATCACCTCAGTTGGTGCCTGTCTCTGTACTATTATCACCACAGAAGGTGCCTGTCTCTGTACTATTATCACCACAGTTGGTACCTGTCTCTGTACTATTATCACCACAGAAGGTGTATGTCTCTGTACTATTATCACCACAGAAGGTGTCTGTCTCTGTACTATTATCACCACAGACGGTGTCTATCTCTGTACTATTATCACCACAGTTGGTGTCTGTCTCTGTACTATTATCACCACAGAAGGTGTATGTCTCTGTACTATTATCACCACAGAAGGTGCCTGTCTCTGTACTATTATCACCACAGAAGGTGTATGTCTCTGTACTATTATCACCACAGTTGGTGCCTGTCTCTGTACTATTATCACCACAGAAGGTGCCTGTCTCTGTACTATTATCACCACAGAAGGTGTATGTCTCTGTACTATTATCACCACAGAAGGTGTCTGTCTCTGTACTATTATCACCACAGAAGGTGCCTGTCTCTGTACTATTATCACCACAGAAGGTGCCTGTCTCTGTACTATTATCACCACAGTTGGTACCTGTCTCTGTACTATTATCACCACAGAAGGTGTATGTCTCTGTACTATTATCACCACAGAAGGTGCCTGTCTCTGTACTATTATCACCTCAGAAGGTGTCTGTCTCTGTACTATTATCACCACAGAAGGTGTCTGTCTCTGTACTATTATCACCACAGAAGGTGTCTGTCTCTGTACTATTATCACCACAGAAGGTGTATGTCTCTGTACTATTATCACCACAGAAGGTGCCTGTTCTCTGTACTATTATCACCACAGTTGGTGCTGTTTATCTTGCCATAAGTGACACTGTTTATTTATCATCTACTTTGTAAATAATGCATTATTTTGGCAAAAGTCTTGCAGACAAATCTCGACTGTATGTTTACTCATGATGTGTTGTCTCATAATTATGTGTTGTACTGTTGTCACGAATATATTAGATGTAGAATTGTACAGAGTAGAGTTACAACAACAAACAAACAAACAATACAGTACACTTATGTAGTATTTCAATTGATACACAGTATTTTATAATTCAGAGTTTACAAGAGCATAACAATCAGACTTCCACATTCTTATCCCCACATATCTGTTTTTTTAGTATCAGGAAATACAAAATACAATATTGATGTATTTTTAATAAGCTGTATTAATTAATATTGTCAGTGCCTTAGATTTTTAAATTTTCCAGACCAACTAAATGTACCCTGGAAAAGAAAATTTTAAGATTATTTTTACCATGTAAAAGTGACATATTTACAGATATGATACTTAATGTTTGCCCATAGATGTAGCTGGTCTATGTTGCTAGATCTCTGACTATGTTGTGCTTCATTCACGATAATCACATGATATCCAGTGTTGACAGATTGACAGAAATGAAATGTAATGATGATTTGCTTTGGTGTTGATTTCAAAGGTATAACGTGAAATGTACTATTTCTACAGATGGCCAATCATTTTAATGGATAAATTGAGTAACAAAATGTATGCTTTAATGTCAAGTGACTTTTCTAATATCTATCTGCCATTGTAATTAATATTTGTGAGCTTAGAGTCGCTGTGATTGTATAATGCTAGGGGTTTCTGTACAAGATCATTAACATTTATTAATAGAGAAGTGTTTAACACTTGCATACAAACTGATATATACTTACCTACCTACCTACACACACACACACACACACACGCACACACACACACACACATGCACGCATACACACACATGCATACATACATACATACATACATACATACATACATACATGTATATACATGTACATACATACATACATACATACATACATACATACATACATACATACATACATACATACATACATACATACATACATACACACACACACACACATGTACGTACGTACGTACGTACGTACGTACGTACGTACGTACGTACGTACGTACGTACATACATACATACATACATACATACATACATACATACATACATACATACATTTTATCCAATTACAATTAACATACATAATACCAAACACTGGTAATCTTGTAAATTTTTGTATTATAGGTTTAGAGCATAAACTGCTTTCAAAATATACTCTATTTTATATGTAAATAATGTTTTTTTCTTTGATAAATGTTAATAAACCTTTTCTAATACACCAGTCATTGAGTTGTGCTATCTAACTTTGTTGATGTACAGGTTATGAGTTGATTGATTGCTGTCGTTGTTTGCTATATTGATGTATGTAGTGTAACTGGATAGGTCTTGACTGTTTGATGGAAACTGATAGCAGTCACATAACTGCAAGGGAACTCCTCACCCACCCCCTCCTCACCCTATACTAGAAAGGAAATAGTTGTTCACATGTTGTTATGGACATATTACAGCTGTAATTGTTTTTTTTTACAAATTCCTCTTGAGCATGGCAAAGTTTAATTATCACCGTTTGTTATTATCAAGTATGCATGTAATACACACACCCTGGCACACTTAATTAAACACAGAACTGCCCTATATAAAGAGGATTATGGCTAATCTATGCAACTAGCTTCTGGGTCTTGTTTTCAGCATTTTTTCTGTGCTCCGAGAAACACACAGGTCATGTATCATGTAAAAATTGTTTGTGAATGTTGTCGGACGGTAACTTAATACACAAATTAGTTGAAAATCAATCTGTTTGTTTCATAGAATGAAAAAACTTTCAAAATGAGACAAATTCCCCTGCAAACAGCTGTTTAGATTGTGTGTCACTCAGGATTATTCAAATATGCCGTATTCGCATGTGAACAACCCACATTACTAATTCGGGGATTTTCTAAACCAAGTCGCGTATGGCAAGTCAACCGGGTCAGTTACCAGAGATCCTTACCATGGTTCCACTCCTATATATGATAGATTTGGTAAGCATAGACCAATTCAGCCAATGTGGCATGAGAATTTTGAGGAAATTTATTGCCAAATGTTTCTCTCGTTCCCTCGCAACGGCGCCACCTAGTGGCAGATTCCAATTTTGTTAATTCTAGACCTCAGTCTAGTTCCACGGCAGGAAAACACATTTCTCATACTCCAAGGGTTATAGATCCCACTCCCATTGCACCTCAAGTAGTAGGGGAAGTTATTATGGGTAATTAATCAGGACAAGGTGATATTTTTGAAGTCCATGCTCCAGTTGATGAAGAGTACATGGATGATGACATCCAGCCGGAGGATTCTGCTTCTAACCTTTGTTCTATTAATCCTTCTCAAGTCTCAGCTGAATTAGAAGGCGATTCAAAAGTAATGGTTGGCTGAGCTAGACAGTTGGTTCAATGGTGTACGAGGCACATCCTGACCCGACTTTATGTCATCCACCTATCAAGGTAGATACAGGTAGGTCAGCAACAAGTGTTTTCTTATATGCTGCTCTCAGGCTGGACTCTCCCTCTTTTATTTCTCTTCCTGCTATTGCAGACCACGTGACCGAAGCGAGGACATCAGAAACACCAACTCTTTCCACTTTTACATCAGGTGTCGAGATCCTCGAACGTTAGGGGAATAACCCAGACTACATACAATGTTCGTGGTTAACTTGAAATCATTTCAGAAGTAGCTACGTATACAGAGCAGATCGAAACTCCGTGTACACGGCTATCTTTCTCCTATAGCCTGCTCTCTTCTAAATAGATTCCATACTTTATTCAAATTTTAAATTCTTTAAACGTAAATTATGCAATGCTCAAATGATTGGATAAGAAAATCATCATCGCCATAAATGAATAAACTGTAGAGTGTTGTTGCCTTGATTCAATGCAAATAATAATGACAAATATGAAAAGTAGCCGCTAAACAATGTGATCGCACTATTGTTCTTCCAGCTGGCCTGTACTTACTAGTAATGGCATCTCACAAGAATGCTGTTCGCGAAATGCAACCATTGAGCTAATTATGAATTCAGAACAGCTGAGAGTTCACAGTGGCTTTGCATCAAACATCAACACTTTGGTGAAATCATAGACTCTACACGTATGTTCAAATCTTAATAACCATAAGCATGATGTTATCTGTTCGAAAGGAAACTGACGGCCACGTGTTCTTTTTTACCTATATGTGGCAAAACGGGTTTACTGCTGATTATATAACTTAGTTTACTCATAATATAATTGCTTTTACATAGTTCCCATATTAATGTTTTTTTTCTCCCTAATCTTACAGGACAAACTTCGTCTTGTTGTTGATTCTTGACAAAAAAAGGAAGAAGTATAGTACAATATCCCTTACGGGAAGCATTTAGTTTACGTCTGGTTCATCTTGCAATCATCTTCAAGTTAAGTGGTCTGTCTGGAACAATAACGGCTCGAGACTTTGGTTCCACATCACAGGTTCTCTCCAGTTTATACTTCCGACATATCTTTAATAAACACACAATAGATGACAGTAAGTAAATCAATTTATCTGTCATTTTATCGTTTGAGCCAGCGATGAATATTTAAATTTGACATAAATTTACTTTGAAAAAATTATGAACTATAAATATTTTGATGAAATCAATTAATCAGGGGGGGGGGGAACGCAAATCATACAAACGTGTTCACACACACACACACACACACACACACACACACACACGCACGCACGCACGCACGCACGCACGCACGCACGCACACATACATACATACATACATACATACATACATACACGTACACACACACACATACATACATACATACATACATACATACATACATACATACACACACACACGCGCACACACACACATACACACACACACACACACACACACACATACATGTAAAGCCTACAAAATAATAGGTAGACATGGAAAGGGCAAGAGAAACTATGAGAATTATAGAGAGACATAACAGGGAGTGGACACTTATAATAGAGTCAGGAACGCTCTCAATTGGTTTTGGCGACATGGAATTATCATGGTTGCCTTAATTACCTACCATAGTAAGGGCCAAATGAATTTCCAATTCGGCTAGTCTCTTTCCTGTTAAAGTGAACAAATAAAAAATGTCATGATACGTGATTAACAAAATTTTAAATTACAGACAGCGTGATTTATTTTGACAAAAAAGTCCTCAACAAAGTTTGTAAGGGAATGCAATAATTGTGTTGATTTTAACCAATACGTTTTCAGTACCAAATTTTATGCCGTGATATGTGTTCTTTAGCCCTTTATATCATTAATAGTTTTTTTTCGGTATACTTTTACTTGGTATACTCCAAAATGAACACAACTAAATATGAAGTAACTTCATCGGAAAATTGACGTAAGATCAGCTTTGTCAGAAATGCTCGTTACTATCTAGCTTGTTTTCACTCACCAATACAGCTTCTGGGTCCAAACCCAAACGGTAATATTCTAAATCCATCGAAATGTTGACCATCTTCACGTAACCATCTTTCCGGGCGAAACTCTTCGGGGTTCTCAAAATATTTCGAACTATGCCCGTTCAGCATACTTGGATAGAGTATGGCTGTCTGAAATATACATATATGTTTGCTAGAAACAACTATTGAGATTGCCCTTCCTTAATTTTTAAAATAGAAGGCTTTAATTATGCACTCTATCTACTATCTAGTGCGTAGTCTGTTATACGCTACGTCGTGCCATGGCGCCCTCACACATCGGCCAACGGAGAGAGGCGCGACACGACTTATCTTTTACACTGTGTCTATCTATAATGCGTGCAGTGTCCCAAGTATATCATTTATATTAATCTCTATTGATAATTTACATAATATATTGTTATTGATATGATGACTTACACCTATTATAACGCATAAGAAGTTCAAAGTTTACTGATAGGTGATAAAATATTTAATGGCCTCGATATCCATCGATATCCTGTATATATCCATCCTATTATTTTCACGTGTCTAGGTGGTTGGTATTTAGCACACTGTGAAAACTTATACAATTTTCATAAATCATAAATAATTTAACTCCCATAAGTCGTTATCTTGTTCTGTAGTTATGGCATCCTCTGAAATTTGGATTGGTGGACGTTTCGAGATTAAATGTATGATACGTACCTGAGCTGGTATTCTGTAGCCCTGAATAACGATATCATGTTCCAGAATACGAACTGATGACTGTACGACAGGATTCACTCTGTTAAACAAACAATACTTTATTTCAATAAGGTCGGTTTATTGCAGTCAAAAACCATTGGCCCACAATACATACTGCAAGAAAATTCCTCCTGCTCTAACACTGAACCTTCCCCCTGTTATTGGACAATGCCTGTCGGATGGTATATACATACATACATACATACATACATGCATGCATGCATGCATGCATGCATGCATACATACATACATACATACATACATACATACATACATACATACATACATACATACATACATACATACATACATACATACATACATACATACATACATACATACATACATACATACATACATACATACATACATACATACATACATACATACATACATACATACATACATACATACATACATACATACATGCATACATAAACAACAAATATATCAATAACAAATATGTTACGGTTCCATTATTTAAATGGACAAATGAAAAGTAATCTCAGCTCCATAATCTCACTTGCTCCCGGTTTACAGACAACGCGTGTTAAAAGATATATATATACATTACATGTATTTATGTGGATAAAAGCAGCCCAATTTCGTGATCATTGACTTGAAACTTTCCAAAGGTTTTATATCAGAACACTTCCTTTATATTTTAGAACAAGCCAAGATAAACTCATCATTGCTGGTGGTGTGCATAAAATAACTACAAGTGTATATTTGACTCTCCCATCCTTTCACGAAATGTTTTATTCATTTTCCTATATCAATATCTCACCTCATACTCTCTTTCAATACAGCCTTAAGGTATGACATCTCAGTTATATGTTTGTATGTAGGTCTCTCCCCCTTCGGAACAACTCTGTTAACTTCTTCGTAGAGTTTCTGTTGGATTTCAGGTTGATTTGCCAGGTGATAAAGTACCCAGAGCAGTCCATTGGAAGTCTAGCAAAGATTCAATGACATTAACAGCACGTAATTATTTACTTCATAATCTTCTTTAGTCAAATTTAACCTGTGTGGTAGTTGTATTCACACTCAGTCACCATTTAAAGTGACAACGCTTCCTTTGCATTAGAACACTTATTAATATTGTTCAAATGTAACACACACTCATTATATATATATATATATATATATATATATATATATATATATATATATATATATATATATATATATATATATATATATATATATATATATATATATATATATATATATATATATATACACACACACACACACCATATATATACATAATGAGACTTACAGTGTCTACTGCAGCCAGTAACAATTCTGTTGTGTTTGCATATAACTCTTCCAATGTAAGCTTTTCCTGTGATACTAGGTATGTTAGGAAGTCTGCCTCAACGTCTTCCGTTTTACTCTCAGATAATTCAGTTGTCACTTTTTCCATTTTTTCATCAATGAGGGTTTTCCCTAAATTGAACAAAAAAAAGTTGCTGACTCATTAAATATGCAATATGATAGTAAAACATGAGATAAATAACAACATTTATGGAGTTTGCAATACGATTGATAACCAAAGAAAACATAAAGTTACCTGACTGAACTTTAAGTTGTATTAAGAACGTTAAACTTCTTGGAAATACACAATCATGTAATACCATTCTTTCAAGTCAGACAATATTTTTCCGCTAACGCTATCGTAAACACAATGCTTGGGGTACATGTTGGACAGTGCCGTCAAAAGGTGTAATACTTGCTGGGGTACGTTTTGGACAGTGCCGTAAAGAGGTGTGATACTTGGGGTACGTTTTGGACAGTGCCGTAAAGAGGCCTGTGGTTTTACGACGATGGAATAATATGTACATGACTGTCTGATACACGACCTCGTCTCAAGTATAATGGGGTGGTTGCAACTTTGAATATTTCTATATATCAGCTAACTGGTAAACGCATAGCCTATAAACAACGTATTTATATCATACTTGTATGAATGGACCAACTCTTAGTTTATTATAGGCTTACCTATGTCAAATATAACATCCCATGCCGCCAT
Organism: Glandiceps talaboti; assembly: GCF_964340395.1. Taxonomy (NCBI): domain Eukaryota; kingdom Metazoa; phylum Hemichordata; class Enteropneusta; family Spengelidae; genus Glandiceps; species Glandiceps talaboti. Next base: position 4,225,006 of record NC_135553.1, on the reverse strand, counting down.
GTGTTTTCTCCAAACTCGTGTGTTGTATTTCTTATGTAGAGTTGATGGCGTAATGAATAACCACGTCGAAGAATTCATCATATCGTGGATAGCTTTAATAAACCTTTCTGATACTTCATTATTACTGGTTATCGAGTTCATTCGTTTATCCAGAATCAAAGACCAGGACGCTGCCGATACAAGGAGAGTCGACTTTTATAAAGTTGCAGTAGTTGTATTAGTAAATCTTGTTATTGTACACTCTGAAGTATATGTACATAGAATACGGTACAATAAATCCAACCATTTATTTTCGAGGGCGGACTCAAAAATCAGCACCCTCATCACTGAATTATGCATACCTATCATCCATCTTAGGGAGTATATTTAGTAATTGTACAGTTTGTTGCAAATATCTTGTTTAAGAATGCTCCAGTTGCAGCTAGTATAAGGATATTAAAATTCGTATCGTGTCCACAGTATTATATTAGGCCTACAAAAAAATGTTTGGTTCCGGTTACCCAACCCAACTTAGTTTTTGGACCCGGACATGTGTTTGACTTTGCATGTGCATGTATGTTTCTTTGTCCGTCCGTGCGTGCGTGCGTGCGTGCGTGCGTGCGTGCATATGTGTGGCGGGTCTCCCCCCCCCCCACACACTTTGCTTTACTCAAATCGGTATTTAAAAAATGTTTCTGATTGTGGACCTCTTTCCTACTGAAAGATTGTCAGATTTCGTTGACAAAATAATCCGAATGATCGGAAAAAGGAAATGAAAGAAATGAAGGCTCTTACAATCCAAGGCCCATTTGTAGGTCATATCCTCTAGGTCTGGTACAATATAGTCAGCTTGACGTGTTCTGTCAATCTGTGTCATCAGATCACCAGTAACATCATTAAAACCATCCGTGTACGTAGACACATGTTTGGGTCTCAGCAAACGTTTACCGAGGGCCGATCTATTCCTATGCCACTTAGGACCATTCCTGTAATACAAGAGGTCATAGTAGGGTAATTACCACAAATCACTCATTCTGATCAAGTACAGGAAAGTGAAATAACAAAGAATGCTTATAATATATATATATATATATATATATATATATATATATATATATATATATATATATATATATATATATATATATATACATATATATATATATACACACACACACACACACACACACACACATAGTTTTGGTGGTTCTTTCTTGGTTGTAACTCGGAGTTTCACGCATAGTGGGATCATCAGACATGTACACACACGCACAAATAAATAAATACATACATACATACATACATACATACATACATACATTCATACATACATACATACATACATACATACATACATACATACATACACATACACGTACACACATACATACATACATACATACATACATACATACATACATACATACATGCATGCATGCATGCATGCATGCATGCATACATACACATACATACATACATACATACATACATACATACATACATACATACATACATACATACATACATACATACATACATACATACATACATACATATATGCATACATACATACATACATACATACATACATACATACGCAAACACACGCGCGCACGCACACACACACACACACACACACACACACACACACACACACACACACAACTGTAAATGTACCCGACAGGTATATCCACATGTGCTAGTAAAGTTTAGTGAGACTAATATATCTATGAAAATCCGGTATAAATGTAGTGATAGAGACCGTTCGATGCGTTCTCAGCCTCCGTAACACCGTAACTCAGTGCGTTTGGCATGACTAACTGACAGACAGACTGACTGACTGACTGACTGACTGACTGACTGATTGATTGATTTACTGACTGACTGACTGACTGACTGACTGACTGACTGCCTGCCTTCGTGCCAATGAATGAATGACTGACTGACTGAATGAATGAGTGAATGAATGGTTGACTGACTGACTGATTGGTTTATTGATTGACTGCCAATGAATGAATGAATGAATGGTTGACTGACTGACTGACTGACTGACTGACTGACTGAATGATTGATTGACTTACTTACTGACTGACTGACTGATTTACTGACTGATTGACTGACTGACTGACTGATGACTGCCAATGAATGAATGAATGAATGGTTGACTGAGTGAGTGAGTGAGTGAGTGAGTGAGTGAGTGATGACTACCAATGAATGAATGAATGGTTGACTGACTGAGTGAGTGAGTGAGTGAGTGAGTGAGTGAGTGATGACTGCCAATGAATGAATGGTTGACTGAGTGAGTGAGTGAGTGAGTGAGTGAGTGAGTGAGTGAGTGAGTGAGTGAATGAATGGTTGACTGAGTGAGTGAGTGAGTGAGTGAGTGAGTGAGTGAGTGAGTGAGTGAGTGAGTGAGTGAGTGAGTGATGACTGCCAATGAATGAATGAATGGTTGACTGAGTGAGTGAGTGAGTGAGTGAGTGAGTGAGTGAGTGAGTGAGTGAGTGAGTGAGTGAGTGAGTGAGTGAGTGAGTGAGTGAGTGAGTGAGTGAGTGAGTGAGTGAGTGAGTGAGTGAGTGAGTGAGTGAGTGAGTGAGTGAGTGAGTGAGTGAGTGAGTGAGAGTGATTTCACAACTACACGAGGACTTGTGGGTATGTATCAGTTATTAGCTCTGGATGTATACTACGTCTTCTCCCAGAGTACATCCAGAGCGAATCAGTTTATATGCTAAAACTTACATTAACAACAACCCCTTTTCATGGCCCCGTGTCTCTCTATAAAGAATCCATGGCTCGATGTCAAATCTCTTCGGATGCCTTCCTTCATTTCTCAGAACCATTTCAAAATCTCTAGGTTCACATAAAAACACAGACACCTTCTGTCCCATCCCCGGAGTTTCCTTTTTGAAAATAGAACCGTATTTCTGATGTAATTCCTCCGTTCCCAGCCATGGTTTAGAAAGAGTTCCTTGCATGTACTGTTTAAGGATATTATATAATGTCCCAAATATCCCATGCGTAATACCTGGCATATCGTCTAGAGATTTGGTAAACACATCTGTCTTCTTTGTCGGCAAGTTATCTACATTCGATTTGCTTGTTGCCAAAGAGGCGGAGTAACGCGGCATAAATTGCGTCAACTTGGTCTGACACTTTCGGCGTATTATCTGTACACAATCTGGTACATGTAGTACTTTCCCGTTGGCAACTCTAACTGTGTACATCATGTATTGCGGTTAATGTAAATAATATAAAAACTATCGATTTAGCCTTGTCTTCGTTGGCTGAGGAGTTGTAAATTGCAATGTCTTGAACAACGTACAAAACACATTTAGGTGTAACAAAATGGCTGCGATAAACATAATATTGTAGTTGTCAGAATCATATTGCATTTCTGATTCACATTAACAATCCGACTGCACTTTTTGAGTCGGATATGGTTTGCCGGAATACAGTTGTAACACCCTTTCCTAGTCTATCAGCTAACCCTCGGATGTTCTTCCGATAAAATACGACACACAGCCGAACAACGCTATCGAGGATGGAACATCGGGCAAGCCCTCACATGCGAACTTCGTTCGCTTATAGTTATAGCATCGAAAGAAAGCCCGAACGTCTAGCAGCAAGACTACACCTTCCCCTGTAGTGCAGTGGTGTATGCACACAGTGTTAATACTCACAGGCTTAACTTTCACAGCAAACAAAGATAATACATTTCACCCACCCACCCACAGAGAGACAGAGGGACAGAGGGGCAGAGAGGCAGACAGAGAGAGACAGAGAGAGAGAGAGAGAGAGAGAGAGAGAGAGACAGAGAGACAGACAGACAGACAGACAGACAGACAGACAGACAGACAGACAGACAGACAGACAGACAGACAGACAGACAGACAGACAGACAGACAGACAGAAAATCAAAATCACTGTCGACATAGTGTAGTACAAATCCCCTTGAAATTGTTTTCACATAAATTAAAATATATCACTTAATTAGAACTATGGTCGCTACATGTAAATATCTATGAAATCATGTAGGAATTATCAAATCAAAATATATATGAAATCATGTAGGAATTATCAAATTAAAATATGAAATCATGTAGGAGTTATCAAATTAAAATATCTGATATTGTGAAACGGTTCAACCAAATTCTTCACTAAATTGACATATGCAAACAAACAAACAAACAAACAAACAAACAAACAAACAAACAAAAATTGCACAAACAAACGAAATAAAAACTAGGTCGAAAACAATAATCTCCTTCAAAGTTTCGCTGGTGGACGTTAAGGCCCGGTTACACGATGCAACTCCACGAGCAACGCACCACGCAATTCGTCGCATCCGTCGCAGGGTCTTGCGACGTCGCTAGGTGTCGCAAGGAAACCGACATGTCAGTTTTTCTGCGACGAGTCGCAATTTGCTTCTTGAGTTGCTTCATGATTTGCACCGTGTAACCACATCGTCGCGTCGCAAGTTATAACCTTTGACATATACCTACGTGACAAATGACGTTCAATGTTATGGCCGCCATGTTTTTAGTATAAATATCCTATTTCGACAAATATTTTAGATATAATTTCGATTTATCACACAATTACCACTTATCAATAGTATACAACGTCTATGAATGCTTGATCTCCGCTGAATATCATTTTATTTCTATTAAACTTGAATGCATGTGCAAGTAGCGACGTCGGAAAGATCAACATCGCCCTAAACCGTAAACGAACTTCGAATTGAATATAAGTTTTATTATCGATACCTCAACAAGTTGTCATTTTATTCTTAAATATCAGCAATTTCATAGCATTTCTGCCAAGTTCCTGCCGCTAGAAGACTTGACCTCGATGACCTGTAACTTTTATATATGTACGCATGTGCAACAGTTAGCACTTGCGACTCACCATGCAACTAGTTGCATCGTGTACGCGCTCCGTCGCAGTTGCTAGCCTCGTCGCATGCGACGAATTGCTTCATGAGTTGCATTGTGTATTAAACCGGGCATTAATACACAAATCAGTATATTACATTAGGCTTCTTGTATTCTATTCACAGGTAAATCGGTTTCATTCTGAATGCTAATCCGATTCCGATTTGACCTGTCAACTGTTTACTTTCATTGTATTGATCACATACTATATACACTACTTTCTCTATTGAGGTCAGCGGGCAGAACCTTGAAACACAATGGTGTACAGCTACAGGTTAACATGTTTTTCCACTTTTAAATTCAGAGATGTTCAGAGTTTGCTGCAATGTCAGTCTATCTAGTACATGCTTGATTATAGTGTATTTTCATGTATATTTGTAAGGGAGCGATCAGTTTTTACGGTCGGGGGGAGGGGTTACTTTAATTTGGGACTCAAAGAAGGGGTTACCATTTTTACAAAGTGAATAAGGGGAGGTCATCTTATTTTCAACAGCTAAACGCAGTCATGAGCCACGCTTTTGTACTTAAATTTCCATACATTATTAAACAACAAATATATGTGCAGACAATAAACCATAAACAATAAATATACATTCAACTATAACATAAACTCTTTGTCTCTTGATGTATCCCATGCCTATGACATGGAGTCACAACACTGCACTATGGCCACCTTTAAGCAACGGTTTTGTTAGAAATGACTTCTCAATGTTGCACGACATGAGTTGCATTGTGTCATCTTGTGGTATTATAAAACCTTGCCCAATAAAAACGTCAAATTGAAAAATGGAAGAATATTTTGTATGTCCGTGAACAGACAATCGTAATTCTCATAGGGCTCCTGTCTAAAGAGCTTTATACAAGTGAACCAATGGATTTTGGTTAGCAATTTACAAGATACACTTAAAATTACTGAAAATGTAACATGTAAAATTAACTATGCAGTGTGCTGTAAATACTTTAGAATGTCTTTTGCAAGAACAAGAAGAATGTTAGACTAGAAAGTTTCTAGTCTACAGCTTGGTTGGGGGGGGGGTGTCTGTTTTTTTAGTTGTCGGGGGGGGGGTTGTTTTGTGGATGAATTGCAGGTGGGTCACTTTTTTTTAAGTACAACACGAACAAAAAGTCACCGCCCCCCCCCCCCGGCCGTAATAACTGATCGCTCCCTAAGACTAAGGCTGGATATGAATTTGAGTTCATAGCGGCGTATAAATCAATCTTACACCATACACAAGCCAAGTTGAACAAAAAATATGGAATCTTTTCTCCAGTCGTTTTACGTCACTACGAGACTCATCTATGTCACGACAACGCACAAGTCTATGTCACTGGTTCTGCTGTTTCGAAATATGACTTAAAACATTCGTAATTTCCATTACTTTCCCCGATTTTTCTTTGATATTACTGGCGATGGTATAATTCTGTTATTCCCCAATATTTTTCTTCATTCAGTCGGAAAATACTCGTGACCTAAGGGTTGTCACCATTCATCTAGCGACTCGAAGTCACGGTGACTAAGGCCCCTTAGGTCACTCGTATTTTCCTTGGCTGAAGAAAATTATTGGGGTATAACATCTAATTGAATATAGTTCCACTCATGTTTGTCAAGTCTTCTATAATATAATGTCTTACATTTGTACAACTTCCATCTCTCACTTCACCTGTACCCATTAGTCAGTTGTCTTGCCCATGCTACCATCAGGGCTTCTGAACTAGTGTACTCTACAGTACCAATTGAGTTTATACAGTTACCGTTTTGGCCTATACTAGGACTTTGGAAAATAACTCTTGAGTCAATAATTATTGTCCACTAAATATCATTCATACTTTTGTAGCCCCTTGAAACGATTTTATTCACCAGATGTATTTTTAAATACAAATTCAACAATATGTATAATACCAATATTAATTATAATTTAAAAAATATAATTATTTAGATTTTTGAGATATAAACATACAATTTTGCACGAATCATAATAAAACTTAGTTGTCATGAGACTATGTACATGATTTCTGTAACGTCTTTGGTCCTTTGAAATAATACTTGTATTTACGTGTACATGTATTTATAATAAATCAACACTTATCAAAAATATAGAATCCTTGCCAATATTATCAATTGATATTAATATTGTCGTAATTTGGAATTCTATAATGCAAATATTGAACGATTGGTTGCGTTAGTCTCTTTAGGTGTCGTGTAATATTAAAACTTCTGTTTATACCAAGTAACCTTTGTATTGCAGGCAGGCTGATTATAACTTAGAGACGGGATCAGCTACGTGTCATGCTGAAACCTGTTTTTACAGAACTTAGGCTAATTAGCCCAAAAATATCAAACCGCAAGGGGGCAGTATTCAAAAAGATCCATGTCTATTACACCAAAGTCTCTATTAAAGTGGTAGAGTATTTAAAGCTAAAAAAAAGTTTACATTTAAAACATAAAGGATAAGAAATTATTCTCCTCTTGACCTTCATGCACGTTTGTTCTCTTGAATTTGCGCTACGTCACTGGCGCTATTTTTGTAATCAGTCATTTATATAATTAACGTGTTTTATTTAATTTCTTTGTTGTTGTTGTTGTTGTTGTTGTTGTTGTTGTTGTTGTTGTTGTTGTTGTTGTTGTACAATGGTATAGCGTATCAAGAAAACTCAAATGTATTAAAATTGAAGTAAACATAAATTGGAGATAGATTAGAGTAAATGGTAACTTTAAGTTCAAGTCATTTCATATCTCAGTTTAGAAAGTAACTTATAAATTATGCAATACAAAGTCTTGTCGTCATTTGAAAGTTTGACGACAGTTGGTACGGGATGGACGTCAGTGTAAAGATGGGGCTAATTCGTAACTCTTTACTTCGGTTGGAATGTTCAAGTCGTTTTCCGGTTTATAAACTTTAAGTTGAGGGGTTTATCAGGAACAAGTACGGTTCTTAATTTCAAACCAACATCACGTGTACTTTCCAGGATAAATCTCTGGGATATCTGAAAAGAAAAAGAGCTGAAGTGTTACACTCGTAGTCGTATAACTAAGGGACACATGCAATATATGTCATGTAAGGGTCATTATTTCGGACATTACCAAGAAAAAAGCAGCATACAATAGCGTTGTAATTACGTCATCAGCAATGCCGAAATTAGTAATGTCTGGAAAAATACCGTATAGCAATGCATATAGTGTAGAATATATAGGGAACAAATGTTAGCTCTGGTAAAGCATGATGTTAGTCTCATTGTGATAAAACTACTTATTTTAACGGTATGCAAGAATGACAGACCATCTATGTGATCAAATCGCTAACAACGCCATATATCACTCGGGGGCCTACCAAATTATTGTCCAGGTTAGCCTGAGACCTCCATCTCGCTTGGGGGAGGGGCGGGGGCCTTGAAGACAGAGTCCCAGCGGCGATAGTCTGGGCAACTAGCATATATAGCGCGATTACGATGCAAACAAAGATAAACAAATGCTTTGCACGCTCTTCTTTTCAATCAAGTAGATTATCATTACCATTCATAAACATTATGAGATGGTGATATGTTGATTTTCTTTATAATATTACCTACCGTGGCCAAAGCGATGTGAATTTCAAGTTCAGCTAACCTTTTTCCTAAGAGTAGTAATAAATAGACAGTAGATGATATTTTCATTTGTAAAACGATAAAACAGATAAATAAATGAACACATACACACACACACACACGTACGTACGTACATATATACATACATTCATACATACATACATACATACATACATACATACATACACACGCACGCACGCACGCACGCACGCACGCACACGCACGCACGCACGCACGCACGCACGCACGCACGCATACATACATACATACATACATACATACATACATACATACATACACACACACACACACATACATACATACATACATACATACATACATACATACATACATAGTATACATACATACATACATACATACATACATACATACATACATACATACATACATACATACATACATGCATACATGCATGCATGTTCATGAATATGGTGTCTCGAACGTGTGCATCGATATCTAGTCATGTCGTATGGCAAGTTTGAGCTACAGCTGCACACACATTTGATATCCTTCCATTTCACTTCTCCAGTTTGACCCAAACACTTTCCCTAAACTTTCCCCTAATACTTCCTCTGTTACTTCAATAAATTTAAAGATACCAAATAAATCACTTTGCTTTGTTGTTTGAATTTCGTTCTACTTAACTATAGGAAACTGTTACGATTACGTCATGTTTTTAAATGTTTGAAACTATTCCTTCTCACCTATACATCCTCGTGGTCCAAATCCAAACGGCAGAATCCGGAATCCATCAAAATGTTGACCTTCTTCACGTAGCCATCTCTCGGGTAGAAATTCATCAGGACAATCAAAGTAGTCCTCACTTCGTCCATTCAGCATACTAGGATACAGAATCATGGTCTACAGAATAGTAATCAAAATTAAATACAGCAGTAGTCATACAAATCCATATGATATGGATCTATAGTGTTTGAAATTTACACTTTCGGATTGCATTATATAGCGCCCTCTTGGGTCAAGAAAATAATGTATCTTTCAAAGGGTATTCGTATTGTTATTATTGTTATTATTATTTGAATATATGTCATTATATGCATATATATATATGTGTGTGTGTGTGTGTGTGTGTAGGTGTATGTGTGTGTGTGTGGGGGGGGGGTTGATTTTAAAAATGTGAACAGTTGCTTGTAAAGTAGTTCATTTTACAATATCCGAATGCAGACGGAACTGAACTAAACGTATAGAGACCAAAGCCACGTTCACACTAGCTTGGACCCTATCAGAGAAAGTAATCTACATTAATTTCATAGTACCAAGTATGATCGGAAAGAGAAACACATAGCATTTATTCACTACTGACCTCAGCTGGAATTGTATATCCCCGAATGTTTATATCATGTTGTAGAACACGAGGTATATTAGCAGATGCAGGATTTAGTCTGGTGGGAAAACAACAATTATGAGTTTAGAATAGGTTAATCATACTTTTGATATACATTGTAGCCTAACAACGGTATATTTTCAGTCAACAAAATTGATGAAGTTGTTGATGACAATTTAAAGTATACGTAATGGTGTCCGAGCACTGGCAATAGTGGTATGTCATGAACCTCGCAATCGCCAAGATAAACAATACCCAGTACGTAAGGATGTTCCACCTCCTAGAACTCTATTTGAAACTATGCTTAGCCTATCAAAATAATGTATATAAAAAAAAACTTGTTTGTAAGAAAATGGATGCTAGGGTTATTCACATAACACATTACTAACATTCCATAAATGCATAATTGAAAGCGTGGCTGGAAATTTTATAGGAAAATGCTCGTTTGTGTATTAATACCTCATGCTTTCTTTCATCACAGCTTTGACATACGGCATTCTACAGATGTGTTGATAGGTTGGTGTCTCTCCTCTGGAAAGAACCTGACTCACTTCCTCGTACAATTTCTGCTGGACGCGCTGGTTCTTCGATAGATGGTATAATGTCCACATTATAGCATTGGATGTCTGGTAAAAATCAGACAATTTGCATACAGTGAAATAATGAACTAAGATATGTTATATGATATTAATGATGGATATAATGTGAAAAGTCTCATGATACGTCGGCAGTCTACAGGTCGACAAAGTGAAGAAATTGAGATCAAAAGATATAGCATATTCAATCAATCAATCAGTCAGTCAGTCAGTCAGTCAGTCAGTCAGTCAGTCAGTCAGTCAGTCAATCAATCAATCAATCAATCAATCAATCAGCTTCTTGTTATTAGCATTTAATTTCGTAATTAATCATTGCGAATTAATTCATTTTATAGGTAAAATCTCTGAAGTGTTTTGGAATGTAATATCTGTAAACGCGTGATTCTAGGTATCTACCGTATCTACTGCTGCCATCATCAAATCTGTTGTGTTTGCGTATATCTCGTCAACTGTGAGCTTCTCCTGGGCTACGATCGTTCTTAGAAAATTCATCTCTGTCTCTGTCTCTTCCACGCCATCTCCTGATGAATCCTTCATCAACTTATCCATTTGTTCATCAATAAGATTCTTTGCTGAAAAGAAAACCATCAAAGACATTCGAAATTATCAAATGCGTTTGCACGAATGAAAAACCCTACACGTCGTAGTCTAGTTCCTATACAGTATCGTTACGATTTATACCTTCACTCACTGTGGTGTGGTTAAACCACTGTCTATATTCTCATAATACATAAATGCAATACAGACAGGTTTGATAGGATATCACCTCTCTGGAAATTTTTGTAACCTCTTCGGGTCTTTTTGAAAGTATTTTTCGAAGGCCCTGACTTTTTTAAGTTCAAGTAAAAAATTTCAAATCTGTTCGAAAAAAAAGTCGATGCAGTGAACTATAAAATTAACATAAGGTAATTACGGGTTTTCCGTTCTTCGGTTCAGAATTCTAAAACTTTGATTGGGTCGTACCCGTGTCAAAAATGACGTCCCACGCTGCGACATGCTTCCTCCAATACCTTGTGTTGAATTTCTTGTGTAGTGTTGCAGGAGTCATGAATAACATCCAGCTGGTGCCCATCACATCATGCACAGCTTGGATAAACCCTTCCGCTTCCTTGCTGGGGTTATCGTCCAGTAAGTGCAGTCTTTTATCCAGGATAATGGACCAGGAAGCTGAACGAGGGAGTGATACATTGAGTACAGTGAAGTATATGTGGTGCACCGAAATTAGAAAGGTCAACTTGATCTCAACTTGTATATTCAGTAATACCAAAAACGCAAGATGCCAGTCTAACAAGTCATACAAATGTTATATACAATATGCACATCTCTAAAGTGGCACAGGCTGTAACTGATGCTCCGTTTTCGGCTATCAATGATTAAGTTAATTACACATACGTGTACATGTATTCACACTCTGAAGAAGCAAATCTGTTTCGACACAACGTGGCACAGTGGTGGTTATAATACAAGAAGAATGCTTGCTAACTGAACTGTAGTGTCTGTCTGTTTCGCATTTATTAGTACCCCAAAATGGTGTCACAATGTTTTAAATTTTATAGTATCACATGCGAATATCTGATGATGTACATAGTCTTACGTACTAGATTGATCTCTGATGGGGACAAACTTCCACTTTTTGCGTCTTCCTGTTTTTTAAGCTTGTAAACAAAGTTTTTATGTAAAAGGGTTTTTTGACATTTAAAATACTTACAATCGGTAGCCCAATTGAAGCAGATATTTTCTATATCTGGTACAATATTGTCTGGTTGCCTGGTCTTTACAATCTTCTTCACCATATCAACAACTACGTCATTCAGACCATCAGTGTAAGCAGACAGGTGTTTGGGTCGTAGCAAACGTTTACTGAGAGCCGATCTGTTTCTGTGCCATTTAGGACCATCCCTTCAAAGTTAACATAAAATGGAAACAACATATGAACGTTTCCTAGGTAACTAGTCATGTAATCTACATTCAGCGTTGGGCACTTGGGTATTCTAACGTCTTTTCATCTATTCGTCATGTTGAATTGAGATTCCTAGTGGGTCATTTAAGAAAATATTTATTTATATAAGGTAAATCAAACTTGTAGACGGTGACTGAGAAATAACAATGTCGATAAAATGTATGTTATTGGAATAGTGGTAACTTGTCACTGTGAAGTCCATATACATGTACCATGTACCATGCATGACGAAATGTTACATGTTCCTGTGAGTTGGTAGGTCTTGGTACGGGATGGGACAATAAGGTAATAAAGGGGTTAATATATTGATACTCAGAACGAACGGTGTAAGCGTGTCGATCTTTATAATAAACGGCACGAACGGTGTAAACGTGTCAAATGTTTGTAATAAACATGCGTACAGTGACATGTTGGGTCACTGGATCAATATTCAAATAAGCAAAAATAGCCAAAAAGATGTCAAGGTCAAACATAGTGTGTTTATGGCTTTGATTTCGTGCGCTGTATCTATGTCGCTAATAAGTTATAGTTTTATATCGTGGAAATGGTATGCAGGAACTGTGGTCTGCTGTGTAAAACAATAACTACGGAGTCCAATATCTTTAACAACATGAAATTTACGATGCACACTGATGACGTCAAATTTACTACAACCAATCATTGTCCGTATGAGAACAGAATGAATTAATCATACAAAGGTGTATAGTATACACGTACAGTAAATTTTGGATGAGTTTTCATGAATTTGAAGAACAATTAGAAACCAGTAAAAAATGAGTAACGTTACTCACGAAAGCAACACTCCTTTTTCGTAACCTTTGCTATCTCTATACAGTATCCATGGAGTCAACTCGGCACGTTGAGGATACTTTCCTTCATTCCTCAACACCATTTCAAAATCTCTAGGTTCACATACCATCACAATCGGCGGCATGCCAGCTATTTTACTCTTAAAAATTGGACCAAATTTCTCCTTCCCTTGTTTGGCTAGTAACCATGGCCTCGAGAAGAGTCCCTGTTTTCGGATATTGTACAAGTAATATATAGCGCCTAGAGGTCCATAACTTTCACCAGGCATTTCATCAAACGACTTAATTGAAGTTTTGTCAACGTTTTCACGTTCATTACCAAGGTTTGAGTTCAATGCTGCCGATGAAGTTCTATAAACACGAATGAGGTGACCAGGTCTTTGGTTTGTAAATGTCTTGGTTGATTGTGGAATATTGGCGGTTAGTTGACGGTGTAGTCCACAACCCCGTATACTGTTCAAAGCCATCTTGTTCGACCAGGTTTATCCTTTTCCCAATGCCCAGTTTTCACTCGTATTACGTCATATACAGTAGTCAATTATGGACGTTGAAAAACAGGGGTCACGGTGGACTGGTTGTATTACGTCGACGCGTCGATTGCATTGGAATACATCGTCAGCTTCTAGATGAGTGACATCCCGCAGCCTTATGATCTAGGTCGCCGGATTTTACTAAAAACCGTTGCGAACGGAGATCTTTCTTCTCCAAAAGATTCACTAGTAAGGAATATATCTATAAGTTTTAAATATTAAGACTCCCATTTTGAATTTATCACCATTTCCATTGTAAATTATTGGATCCGGCACAGAGGTTCATAAACACAGTCTATTATTTTGAATCCAAGGCTAATTTTACATACATTACGCAGGTACGCAGGCTATAACGCAGGCTAATATAGTATTCTAAAAATAACACCGTATTGTTATGTAGATAGCATCTCGAAAGGAATGCATGAAATAGCGCGCCACATGACTTGATTCAACTCTGACCGTATGCAAATGAGATCGAATGTCCAGACTGTAACATGTACAATGTTCCAAAGTCACAGTACAATCTACAAGTTACCTACTCGCATGTTTTGTACCTTCAAAAAACATAGTTTCATGTGAGATTCGATAATTCAGTTTTAGTCATCATTTGATCAGCTAGGAATTATAATTTCTACACGATGTTTTAAAAATAATAACAAAACTGGTCCATGTATTTTCCAGATATTAACCTTCATCCTATTTGATTTTCACGTTGATTGTTTATGCGTAAACATGTTTTTCATCGAAGAACATTTCACTTTACGTATATTTTTTGGTGTCGAAAATATTGTCACTTGGATAAGTCACGATGCACTCTGTGATCAATCGATAAAAATGTTGTAATTCTTTCGGAACATTTGCTGGAATTTCCACTTCTCAGAGAGCCTTATTCATAATAATGTTTGTCATGTTGTATTTAAGGATTCAAACTTTAAAAAACCATCAAATTCTATGAATATCTAGACCGAAGTAGGATTTCAACGTGAATGCACGATAAATAGGCGCAGACAGGCTGCGCAGACGAATGTCCAGACTGTCTACGAGGCTATATGAGGCCACACATGATCATGTGATAATCAACCTCGATGACCTTCCTAGCTACGGTGACCTGGGAATGAGACTATAAGGGAGAGAATGATAGGGTGTACCCATTTGCCGAAATATCGTTTGTAGTATAGTGTGTACGAAACATTTTTTTCCTTTGCCCCTTTCATGATTATCAGTATATGTTGTCAGTCAGTCAGTCAGTCTGG